>NW_027222831.1:0-38607 GCF_030179905.1 Drosophila bipectinata | reverse complement strand
TGGCAGAGTGCAAGCAGAAGGAGAATGTTTGCAGGCAATGTGGACAGACCGGCCACAGTGCACGTGGATGTGCGAACCCGGTGGACTGCCGGAATTGCCGTTTTTATGGACACCCCTCGGGTCACAGCATGCTGTCCCCGAGCTGTCCGGTGTACGCGGCGGTGCTTGCGAGGGTGAACGCTAGACACTAATGTTTAGCTTCATCCAAGCAAACTGTGGTCGAGGCCGAGCCGCGACTATTGAGCTCGCGGTCCGGCTGAGAGAGTCCGGTTGCATGTTTGCACTGCTGCAGGAGCCATACATTGGCAGCGGGACGAAGGATGTGCTGCCCGATGGAATGAGGATATACACCGACCGGAGAGGAAAGGCAGCCATCCTCGTGGATCACCAGGATGTCATCTGTATGCCGATGGAGCCCCTCACCACCGATTATGGCGTATGCGTGAGCGTAAAAGGGAGTTTTGGCTCAATCTTCCTTTGCTCCATGTACTGCCAGTACGAAGCCGAGCTAGAACCGTACCTCAGGTACATGGATGCGGTCCTGTTGCAGGCCAACAGTACCCCCGCAATCCTGGGACTCGACGCGAACGCAGTGTCCCCCATGTGGTTTAGCAAACTCCCTCGGAACCCCGGGGGAAACGCTAACCTCAGACGGGGTGAGCTGCTGTCTGAGTGGATGCTGGAGAATGAGACCGTTGTTCTCAACCAGCCTAGCACGGTGTTCACGTTCGATACCTATTATGCGCGTAGTGATATCGACGTGACAATTGCCAACGATGCAGCATCGATGTGGGCCACATTCGAGTGGAGAGTGGACGAGTGGGAGTTGTGTGATCATAACATGATCACAGTTGTGGCAACACCAACTACCCCAAGCACAGTTGAGAGCCTAGCTCCTGTGCCGTCCTGGAACATCTCCAATGCTCGTTGGCAATTGTTCGAACAGGAGATGGTGAGACGCGCAGCCGATATTCCGGAAGACTTCTCACAGTCGCCGTTGGACCAGCAAGTTTCGACCCTGCGCAGCATGGTGCACGATGTGTGCGACCTTGCGCTGGGAAGAAGGACGCCGAGATCGCCTAGGAGAAGGAAGCCAGGTTGGTGGACCGCCAGCCTGAACACGGTGAGACGCGAAGTCAGGAGACTTCGCCGCCGGCTTCAAAACGCTCGTCGTCGTGGTGACGATGATGCGACTGAGCTTCTTGTGGTCGCGCTGAGGCAAGCCTCAGCCGAGTGCAAAAAGCTCATCCTAAGGGCGAAGGAGGAGAGCTGGAGACGCTTCGTGGGAGAAAACGCACACGATCCATGGGGGCGCGTCTACAAGATCTGCCGAGGACGCAGAAAGTGCACGGAGATTGGGTGCCTTCGCATTGATGGCGAGCTGGTCACCGATTGGGGTGACTGTGCGCGTGTGCTCCTCCGTAACTTTTTCCCAGTTGCGGAGTCCGATGCACCGATTGCCGGAGCGGAGGATGTCCCACCGGCCCTCGAGGAAGTAGAGGTCGATGCTTGTGTCGCCAGGTTGAAGAGCAGACGCTCTCCCGGCATGGACGGCATCACAGGCACTATCTGCAAAGCAGTGTGGCGCGCCGTACCTCAGCACCTGATGGCGCTATATTCCCGATGCATCCAGTCGGGTTACTTCCCCCGAGAGTGGAAGCGTCCACGTGTAGTGGCGCTGCTCAAAGGGCCCGATAAGGACAGGTGCGAACCCTCGTCGTACCGTGGGATATGCCTGTTGCCGGTATTTGGCAAGGTGCTCGAGGCCATCATGGTCAATCGTGTGAGAGAAGTTCTTCCGGAAGGATGCAGATGGCAGTTCGGATTCCGCCAAGGACGATGCGTCGAAGATGCCTGGAGGCATGTGATGAGCAGTGTCGCCGCCAGCCCGGCGAGATACGTGCTCGGAATCTTCGTCGACTTCAAAGGAGCGTTCGACAATGTTGAATGGAGTGCTGCGCTGCGCCGGCTCGCCGACGTGGGATGCCGAGAGTTGAGCTTGTGGCAGAGCTTCTTCTCAGACAGGAGTGCAGAGATCCGAAGCAGTTCTGGAGCCGTGTCGGTTCCAGTAACTAGAGGCTGCCCGCAGGGATCCATTAGTGGCCCATTTATTTGGGATCTGCTGATGGACGTCCTGCTGCGGCGCCTCCAGCCATACTGCGCTTTCAGCGCGTATGCGGATGACCTGCTGCTTCTCGTCGAGGGCAAATCTCGAGCCGTGCTGGAGGACAAAGGAGCGCAACTGATGTCCATCGTTGAAGCGTGGGGTACGGAAATCGGTGTTACCATTTCCACCAGCAAGACGGTGATAATGCTGCTGAAGGGGGCCCTCGCGCGTACCCCGAGTGTGAGAGCCGCAGGAGCGTTTCTCCCATACGTACGCAGCTGCCGGTACCTTGGCATCACGGTCAGCGAGCGTATGTTCTTCACTGCGCATATCGCATCGCTGCGTCAGCGAATGGCCGGAGTCGTGGGAGCATTGGCGCGTGTGCTGCGAGTCGACTGGGGATTCAGTCCTCGGGCCAGGCGGACCATTTATGCCGGACTCATGGTGCCCTGTGCACTATTTGGTGCCTCGGTGTGGTATGTCTTTACGACGCGGCGAGTTGTAGCCAGGAGGCTACTCCTCTCCTGCCAGAGGCTTCTCCTTTTAGGATGCCTTCCGGTATGCCGAACAGTGTCAACCCTGGCACTGCAGGTGCTTGCTGGAGCCCCGCCTCTTGACTTGGTTGCTATGAAAATAGGAATCAAGTACAAGTTGAAGCGTGGATACCCGTTGGAGGGGATCGACTGGCTCTACGGCGAAGACATTTCAGGTCTGAGCTGGGCGCAAAAAGTCGCGCGCATCGAAGGATGCCTCCTGTCGGACTGGCAGAGCAGGTGGGATGACGCTGGTTCGCCCGGTCGGGTGACCAACAAATTCATCCCGGACGTCTTGACCGTATATGAGAATCCAGACTTTGGATTCACGATGCGCGCTGGCTTTTTCCTGACAGGGCATGGGTCGTTCAACGCATTTCTGCATAGACGAGCTCGTAGTGACACTGCCGCATGCTCATGTGGCGATCCAAATGAGGATTGGGAGCACATTTTATGTGTCTGCCCCCGCTATGCAGACTTGCGAGACCTCGATGGACTCGGTCTGCAGCACGTTGGCGGAACCTGGACGTTTGGAAGGATTCTGGAGAGCGACGACAGGATGAGGAAGCTGGAGCAGTTTGCTGAGGAGGTGTTCCGGAGGAGGAGGGGTCTTTAGACCCGCTTCTCGTTGCCGTGTGGCTAGCGGCGAAGAATTCTGCCACAGTTCGCCATAGCTTGTCGTAGGAGGCGACTAACATGGCAGGGCCCCCCATCCGAGCTTGTCGGAGCTAAAGGGGTGGGTCACCGTGCCCACAAACTTCGGTGCCACGGGTTGGATAGTGTGTCCAAGACACTACCATTGAGGTAGGCCCCCTTGTGGGAGTATCGTGGTGGCTGTGGTTGATACCCATATCGCGGGTAGAGTCCTCGGACTCGACGTGGAGTTGCGTTACACAACTCGGGTGCTGTGACCCATAGATCAGCAGAGGTGATAGATACACTTCGCCTCTTATCCAGAGGGAGTATGCTGCCCGGCAAGCACATACTTGAAAGGTACCAGGCTGGTCGCTATGTACATAGCTATAGCTTCTAGTCTGGGGCGCTGGCAGGCGTACCATCCGTGCCCATGCACTATATACCTCTTGTGGGTATATTCGAGTGCCGTGGTCGTAATCCCTTCAGTGTGGAACACGCCACGTAAAACAAGTTCGGAGAGATCCGAGACCCTCATGTCCCTATTTAAAACCTTACGGATATTAAAAATATTAAACATATATTGTTATAAGTCTTAAACCTTAAGACGGCGGGAGTTGAATTACTTTCGCATAGGTAGCCAAATGCCTTGTCATCTTATTAGTGACGCGCATGATTCAATTCAAGAGATTCCTTCTGTCCCTATTTAAAACCTCACGGATATTAAAAATATTAAACATATATTGTTATAAGTCTTAAACCTTAAGACGGCGGGAGTTGAATTACTTTCGCATAGGTAGCCAAATGCCTTGTCATCTTATTAGTGACGCGCATGATTCAATTCAAGAGATTCCTTCTGTCCCTATTTAAAACCTCACGGATATTAAAAATATTAAACATATATTGTTATAAGTCTTAAACCTTAAGACGGCGGGAGTTGAATTACTTTCGCATAGGTAGCCAAATGCCTTGTCATCTTATTAGTGACGCGCATGATTCAATTCAAGAGATTCCTTCTGTCCCTATCTACTTAGGCGAGCAGACGTGTTTTTCGGTCGCTCCGTTCTTGAAAATATTTTCTCCGGTAAATCGGTGTCGTACGTGGCTGAATTTAGTGTCAAAATTCGCGTATTAACTACGCGAATCGAATGGTGCAATTTTCGTCGCGGAAAACTAAAGACTATTAGTGAAAAACTCGGTTTTTCGTTTCCACACGTGGAGCACGCGGTGGTAATTTTCCATTGGCAAAGCTTGGTGAGTGCGATAAGAAGCGAGACCGAGAGCGTAAGCATTTAAGAGAGAGCTTGAGAGAGAGCTTTGAGAGTGCTTGCGCTGAGCTTAAAGCTAAGAGCTTCGAGCTTAGAGCTTCGAGCTTTTGAAGCTTAGCAAAGCTCGGTGTGCTTTGTGCAGGTGAGCTTAGGAGCGTGCTTTTGTGCGCGCTTTTGGCAAACTTGTGCAGCATACCTTCGGGCAGAATATATTGTAGCATATTTTTGGGGGCCCAAAAAGTGCTGCCTACTTTTGGGTTCCATATATTTTTGTTGCATATTTTCTGGGGCCCATTTCTAAAAACCAGCAACAGGAGGCGCCATTGAGGGCGCGATGATTTCGAGCGCGATGTCGGAGAGTGAGCTCTCCGCAAGCAGTCGGGCAAGCAGCCGGGCAAGCAGCGCTACCGCCGTACGGGGTCGCCGCCGCGGACGCAAGTCCAAGGCAAGCTCCATCTCGGCGCCAACGCAGGCCAAGCTATTGGCCGTGCCAGGTGACGACAAGCCGGAGCCAGTGGGTGTGCTGGAGGAGACGGCACTCTCCTCTTTGGAGATGCCGGTGACTACCGCCGCCACCGCTGCTGCTGATGCCGCTGACGCAGATGACGTCATTTTCGTTGCCCCTGCACCCCCTGCTGCCGCTACCCGATGTGCCGCCGATGTCCCTGGAGCTGATGCCGCTGTCGTCGTGGATGCCCCCGCTGCCGTCCCGGTGCGTTCATCCGCCCCGACACGATGCCTGGACAGGATCGTGAAGGGCGGAGCCGACGGCGTCCTAGAGGAAGTCGGCAAAATTAAGGAGGAGTTCGTTGGCCTGGTGACAGACTCTGTGCTGAACTCCTTCCAGGCTATGGAGCTGATGCGATGCATCAATAAGTATGACGGTATCGTCCAGGCCCTTATGGTGCGAAACGCAGTGCTGGAGGAAACCAGCAGACTGCGAGCGACGATGTCTACTCAGATGCCATCAGCACCGGTAGCTGTGGTCAACCGGCCACCCGTTGGGTACGCATCTGCGTATCCCAGCCTGCCAGTGCCTTCTGCTGCCCCAGTGCCTGCGCCGCGAAAACCACGCGATACGTGGTCGGCCGTGGTGTCCAGCAAGGACCCGAAACTGACGGGCAAGGAGGTTGCCGAAAAGGTGCGCCGGGAGATTGCTCCTACGCTAGGAGTTCGCCTGCACGAGGTGAGAGGGCTTGCGCGTGGCGGAGCCATTATTCGCACCCCCTCGTCAGGAGAGATTAAGCGGGTTGTTGCGAGCAGGAAGTTCGGCGAGATTGGCCTCGAGGTCAAGCCGAACACTGCTCAGCTTCCGAAGCTGATAGTACAGGATGTCGCCACGCAGATCGCACCGGAGGAGTTTATGGAGGAGTTGTTCGCCAACAACCTGAAGGAGCACATCTCAGAGGCGGAGTTCCGAAAGGCGGTCCATCTGGACACGAAGCCCTGGACAGTTGCCGATGGAGCCACAGTAAATGTGACTCTAGAGTGCGAGCCCAAGGTGCTTGATCTGCTGGAAGGTGGGAGGATTTACGTAAAGTGGTTCTCCTATCGATGCAGGGCACAGGTGCGGACCTACGCGTGCCACAGGTGTGTTGGCTTCAACCACAAGGTGGCAGAGTGCAAGCAAAAGGAGAACGTTTGCAGGCAATGCGGACAGACCGGCCACAGTGCACGTGGATGTGTGAACCCGGTGGACTGCCGGAATTGCCGCTTTTATGGACACCCCTCGGGTCACAGCATGCTGTCCCCGAGCTGTCCGGTGTACGCGGCGGTGCTTGCGAGGGTGAACGCTAGACACTAATGTTTAGCTTCATCCAAGCAAACTGTGGTCGAGGCCGAGCTGCGACTATTGAGCTCGCGGTCCGGCTGAGAGAGTCCGGTTGCATGTTTGCACTGCTGCAGGAGCCATACATTGGCAGCGGGACGAAGGATGCGCTGCCCGATGGAATGAGGATGTACACCGACCGGAGAGGAAAGGCAGCCATCCTCGTGGATCACCAGGATGTCATCTGTATGCCGATGGAGCCCCTCACCACCGATTATGGCGTATGCGTGAGCGTAAAAGGGAGTTTTGGCTCAATCTTCCTTTGCTCCGTGTACTGCCAGTACGAAGCCGAGCTAGAACCGTACCTCAGGTACATGGATGCGGTCCTGTTGCAGGCCAACAGTACCCCCGCAATCCTGGGACTCGACGCGAACGCAGTGTCCCCCATGTGGTTTAGCAAACTCCCTCGGAACCCCGGGGGAAACGCTAACCTCAGACGGGGTGAGCTGCTGTCTGAGTGGATGCTGGAGAATGAGACCGTTGTTCTCAACCAGCCTAGCACGGTGTTCACGTTCGATACCTATTATGCGCGTAGTGATATCGACGTGACAATTGCCAACGATGCAGCATCAATGTGGGCCACATTCGAGTGGAGAGTGGACGAGTGGGAGTTGTGTGATCATAACATGATCACAGTTGTGGCAACACCAACTACCCCAAGCACAGTTGAGAGCCTAGCTCCTGTGCCGTCCTGGAACATCTCCAATGCTCGTTGGCAATTGTTCGAACAGGAGATGGTGAGACGCGCAGCCGATATTCCGGAAGACTTCTCACAGTCGCCGTTGGACCAGCAAGTTTCGACCCTGCGCAGCATGGTGCACGATGTGTGCGACCTTGCGCTGGGAAGAAGGACGCCGAGATCGCCTAGGAGAAGGAAGCCAGGTTGGTGGACCGCCAGCCTGAACACGGTGAGACGCGAAGTCAGGAGACTTCGCCGCCGGCTTCAAAACGCTCGTCGTCGTGGTGACGATGATGCGACTGAGCTTCTTGTGGTCGCGCTGAGGCAAGCCTCAGCCGAGTGCAAAAAGCTCATCCTAAGGGCGAAGGAGGAGAGCTGGAGACGCTTCGTGGGAGAGAACGCGCACGATCCATGGGGGCGCGTCTACAAGATCTGCCGAGGACGCAGAAAGTGCACGGAGATTGGGTGCCTTCGCGTTGATGGCGAGCTGGTCACCGATTGGGGTGACTGTGCGCGTGTGCTCCTCCGTAACTTTTTCCCAGTTGCGGAGTCCGATGCACCGATTGCCGGAGCGGAGGATGTCCCACCGGCCCTCGAGGAAGTAGAGGTTGATGCTTGTGTCGCCAGGTTGAAGAGCAGACGCTCTCCCGGCATGGACGGCATCACAGGCACTATCTGCAAAGCAGTGTGGCGCGCCGTACCTCAGCACCTGATGGCGCTATATTCCCGATGCATCCAGTCGGGTTACTTCCCCCGAGAGTGGAAGCGTCCACGTGTAGTGGCGCTGCTCAAGGGGCCCGATAAGGACAGGTGCGAACCCTCGTCGTACCGTGGGATATGCCTGTTGCCGGTATTTGGCAAGGTGCTCGAGGCCATCATGGTCAATCGTGTGAGAGAAGTTCTTCCGGAAGGATGCAGATGGCAGTTCGGATTCCGCCAAGGACGATGCGTCGAAGATGCCTGGAGGCATGTGATGAGCAGTGTCGCCGCCAGCCCGGCGAGATACGTGCTCGGAATCTTCGTCGACTTCAAAGGAGCATTCGACAATGTTGAATGGAGTGCTGCGCTGCGCCGGCTCGCCGACGTGGGATGCCGAGAGTTGAGCTTGTGGCAGAGCTTCTTCTCAGACAGGAGCGCAGAGATCCGAAGCAGTTCTGGAGCCGTGTCGGTTCCAGTAACTAGAGGCTGCCCACAGGGATCCATTAGTGGCCCATTTATTTGGGATCTGCTGATGGACGTCCTGCTGCGGCGCCTCCAGCCATACTGCGCTTTTAGCGCGTATGCGGATGACCTGCTGCTCCTCGTCGAGGGCAAATCTCGAGCCGTGCTGGAGGATAAAGGAGCGCAACTGATGTCCATCGTTGAAGCGTGGGGTACGGAAATCGGTGTTACCATTTCCACCAGCAAGACGGTGATAATGCTGCTGAAGGGGGCCCTCGCGCGTACCCCGAGTGTGAGAGCCGCAGGAGCGTTTCTCCCATACGTACGCAGCTGCCGGTACCTTGGCATCACGGTCAGCGAGCGTTTGTTTTTCACTGCGCATATCGCATCGCTGCGTCAGCGAATGGCCGGAGTCGTGGGAGCATTGGCGCGTGTGCTGCGAGTCGACTGGGGATTCAGTCCTCGGGCCAGGCGGACCATTTATGCCGGACTCATGGTGCCCTGTGCACTATTTGGTGCCTCGGTGTGGTATGTCTTTACGACGCGGCGAGTTGTAGCCAGGAGGCTACTCCTCTCCTGCCAGAGGCTTCTCCTTTTAGGATGCCTTCCGGTATGCCGAACAGTGTCAACCCTGGCACTGCAGGTGCTTGCTGGAGCCCCGCCTCTTGACTTGGTTGCTATGAAAATAGGAATCAAGTACAAGTTGAAGCGTGGATACCCGTTGGAGGGGAACGACTGGCTCTACGGCGAAGACATTTCAGGTCTAAGCTGGGCGCAAAAAGTCGCGCGCATCGAAGGATGCCTCCTGTCGGACTGGCAGAGCAGGTGGGATGACGCTGGTTCGCCCGGTCGGGTGACCAACAAATTCATCCCGGACGTCTTGACCGTATATGAGAATCCAGACTTTGGATTCACGATGCGCGCTGGCTTTTTCCTGACAGGGCATGGGTCGTTCAACGCATTTCTGCATAGACGAGCTCGTAGTGACACTGCCGCATGCTCATGTGGCGATCCTAATGAGGATTGGGAGCACATTTTATGTGTCTGCCCCCTCTATGCAGACTTGCGAGACCTCGATGGACTCGGTCTGCAGCACGTTGGCGGAACCTGGACGTTTGGAAGGATTCTGGAGAGCGACGACAGGATGAGGAAGCTGGAACAGTTTGCTGAGGAGGTGTTCCGGAGGAGGAGGGGTCTTTAGGCCCACTTCTCGTTGCCGTGTGGCTAGCGGCGAAGAATTCTACCACAGTTCGCCATAGCTTGTCGTAGGAGGCGACTAACATGGCAGGGCCCCCCATCCGAGCTTGTCGGAGCTAAAGGGGTGGGTCACCGAGCCCACAAACTTCGGTGCCACGGGTTGGATAGTGTGTCCAAGGCACTACCATTGAGGTAGGCCCCCTTGTGGGAGTATCGTGGTGGCTGTGGTTGATACCCATATCGCGGGTAGAGTTCTCGGACTCGACGTGGAGTTGCGTTATACAACTCGGGTGCTGTGACCCATAGATCAGCAGAGGTGATAGATACACTTCGCCTCTTATCCAGAGGGAGTATGTTGCCCGGCAAGCACATACTTGAAAGGTACCAGGCTGGTCGCTATGTACATAGCTATAGCTTCTAGTCTGGGGCGCTGGCAGGCGTACCATCCGTGCCCATGCACTATATACCCCTTGTGGGTATATTCGAGTGCCGTGGTCGTAATCCCTTCAGTGTGGAACACGCCACGTAAAACAAGTTCGGAGAGATCCGAGACCCTCATGTCCCTATTTAAAACCTCACGGATATTAAAAATATTAAACATATATTGTTATAAGTCTTAAACCTTAAGACGGCGGGAGTTGAATTACTTTCGCATAGGTAGCCAAATGCCTTGTCATCTTATTAGTGACGCGCATGATTCAATTCAAGAGATTCCTTCTGTCCCTATTTAAAACCTCACGGATATTAAAAATATTAAACATATATTGTTATAAGTCTTAAACCTTAAGACGGCGGGAGTTGAATTACTTTCGCATAGGTAGCCAAATGCCTTGTCATCTTATTAGTGACGCGCATGATTCAATTCAAGAGATTCCTTCTGTCCCTATTTAAAACCTCACGGATATTAAAAATATTAAACATATATTGTTATAAGTCTTAAACCTTAAGACGGCGGGAGTTGAATTACTTTCGCATAGGTAGCCAAATGCCTCGTCATCTTATTAGTGACGCGCATGATTCAATTCAAGAGATTCCTTCTGTCCCTATTTAAAACCTTACGGATATTAAAAATATTAAACATATATTGTTATAAGTCTTAAACCTTAAGACGGCGGGAGTTGAATTACTTTCGCATAGGTAGCCAAATGCCTTGTCATCTTATTAGTGACGCGCATGATTCAATTCAAGAGATTCCTTCTGTCCCTATTTAAAACCTCACGGATATTAAAAATATTAAACATATATTGTTATAAGTCTTAAACCTTAAGACGGCGGGAGTTGAATTACTTTCGCATAGGTAGCCAAATGCCTTGTCATCTTATTAGTGACGCGCATGATTCAATTCAAGAGATTCCTTCTGTCCCTATTTAAAACCTCACGGATATTAAAAATATTAAACATATATTGTTATAAGTCTTAAACCTTAAGACGGCGGGAGTTGAATTACTTTCGCATAGGTAGCCAAATGCCTTGTCATCTTATTAGTGACGCGCATGATTCAATTCAAGAGATTCCTTCTGTCCCTATTTAAAACCTCACGGATATTAAAAATATTAAACATATATTGTTATAAGTCTTAAACCTTAAGACGGCGGGAGTTGAATTACTTTCGCATAGGTAGCCAAATGCCTTGTCATCTTATTAGTGACGCGCATGATTCAATTCAAGAGATTCCTTCTGTCCCTATTTAAAACCTCACGGATATTAAAAATATTAAACATATATTGTTATAAGTCTTAAACCTTAAGACGGCGGGAGTTGAATTACTTTCGCATAGGTAGCCAAATGCCTTGTCATCTTATTAGTGACGCGCATGATTCAATTCAAGAGATTCCTTCTGTCCCTATTTAAAACCTCACGGATATTAAAAATATTAAACATATATTGTTATAAGTCTTAAACCTTAAGACGGCGGGAGTTGAATTACTTTCGCATAGGTAGCCAAATGCCTCGTCATCTTATTAGTGACGCGCATGATTCAATTCAAGAGATTCCTTCTGTCCCTATTTAAAACCTTACGGATATTAAAAATATTAAACATATATTGTTATAAGTCTTAAACCTTAAGACGGCGGGAGTTGAATTACTTTCGCATAGGTAGCCAAATGCCTTGTCATCTTATTAGTGACGCGCATGATTCAATTCAAGAGATTCCTTCTGTCCCTATTTAAAACCTCACGGATATTAAAAATATTAAACATATATTGTTATAAGTCTTAAACCTTAAGACGGCGGGAGTTGAATTACTTTCGCATAGGTAGCCAAATGCCTTGTCATCTTATTAGTGACGCGCATGATTCAATTCAAGAGATTCCTTCTGTCCCTATTTAAAACCTCACGGATATTAAAAATATTAAACATATATTGTTATAAGTCTTAAACCTTAAGACGGCGGGAGTTGAATTACTTTCGCATAGGTAGCCAAATGCCTTGTCATCTTATTAGTGACGCGCATGATTCAATTCAAGAGATTCCTTCTGTCCCTATTTAAAACCTCACGGATATTAAAAATATTAAACATATATTGTTATAAGTCTTAAACCTTAAGACGGCGGGAGTTGAATTACTTTCGCATAGGTAGCCAAATGCCCTCGTCATCTTATTAGTGACGCGCATGATTCAATTCAAGAGATTCCTTCTGTCCCTATTTAAAACCTTACGGATATTAAAAATATTAAACATATATTGTTATAAGTCTTAAACCTTAAGACGGCGGGAGTTGAATTACTTTCGCATAGGTAGCCAAATGCCTTGTCATCTTATTAGTGACGCGCATGATTCAATTCAAGAGATTCCTTCTGTCCCTATTTAAAACCTCACGGATATTAAAAATATTAAACATATATTGTTATAAGTCTTAAACCTTAAGACGGCGGGAGTTGAATTACTTTCGCATAGGTAGCCAAATGCCTTGTCATCTTATTAGTGACGCGCATGATTCAATTCAAGAGATTCCTTCTGTCCCTATTTAAAACCTCACGGATATTAAAAATATTAAACATATATTGTTATAAGTCTTAAACCTTAAGACGGCGGGAGTTGAATTACTTTCGCATAGGTAGCCAAATGCCTTGTCATCTTATTAGTGACGCGCATGATTCAATTCAAGAGATTCCTTCTGTCCCTATTTAAAACCTCACGGATATTAAAAATATTAAACATATATTGTTATAAGTCTTAAACCTTAAGACGGCGGGAGTTGAATTACTTTCGCATAGGTAGCCAAATGCCTTGTCATCTTATTAGTGACGCGCATGATTCAATTCAAGAGATTCCTTCTGTCCCTATTTAAAACCTCACGGATATTAAAAATATTAAACATATATTGTTATAAGTCTTAAACCTTAAGACGGCGGGAGTTGAATTACTTTCGCATAGGTAGCCAAATGCCTTGTCATCTTATTAGTGACGCGCATGATTCAATTCAAGAGATTCCTTCTGTCCCTATTTAAAACCTCACGGATATTAAAAATATTAAACATATATTGTTATAAGTCTTAAACCTTAAGACGGCGGGAGTTGAATTACTTTCGCATAGGTAGCCAAATGCCTTGTCATCTTATTAGTGACGCGCATGATTCAATTCAAGAGATTCCTTCTGTCCCTATTTAAAACCTTACGGATATTAAAAATATTAAACATATATTGTTATAAGTCTTAAACCTTAAGACGGCGGGAGTTGAATTACTTTCGCATAGGTAGCCAAATGCCTTGTCATCTTATTAGTGACGCGCATGATTCAATTCAAGAGATTCCTTCTGTCCCTATTTAAAACCTCACGGATATTAAAAATATTAAACATATATTGTTATAAGTCTTAAACCTTAAGACGGCGGGAGTTGAATTACTTTCGCATAGGTAGCCAAATGCCTTGTCATCTTATTAGTGACGCGCATGATTCAATTCAAGAGATTCCTTCTGTCCCTATTTAAAACCTCACGGATATTAAAAATATTAAACATATATTGTTATAAGTCTTAAACCTTAAGACGGCGGGAGTTGAATTACTTTCGCATAGGTAGCCAAATGCCTTGTCATCTTATTAGTGACGCGCATGATTCAATTCAAGAGATTCCTTCTGTCCCTATTTAAAACCTCACGGATATTAAAAATATTAAACATATATTGTTATAAGTCTTAAACCTTAAGACGGCGGGAGTTGAATTACTTTCGCATAGGTAGCCAAATGCCTTGTCATCTTATTAGTGACGCGCATGATTCAATTCAAGAGATTCCTTCTGTCCCTATTTAAAACCTCACGGATATTAAAAATATTAAACATATATTGTTATAAGTCTTAAACCTTAAGACGGCGGGAGTTGAATTACTTTCGCATAGGTAGCCAAATGCCTTGTCATCTTATTAGTGACGCGCATGATTCAATTCAAGAGATTCCTTCTGTCCCTATTTAAAACCTCACGGATATTAAAAATATTAAACATATATTGTTATAAGTCTTAAACCTTAAGACGGCGGGAGTTGAATTACTTTCGCATAGGTAGCCAAATGCCTTGTCATCTTATTAGTGACGCGCATGATTCAATTCAAGAGATTCCTTCTGTCCCTATTTAAAACCTTACGGATATTAAAAATATTAAACATATATTGTTATAAGTCTTAAACCTTAAGACGGCGGGAGTTGAATTACTTTCGCATAGGTAGCCAAATGCCTTGTCATCTTATTAGTGACGCGCATGATTCAATTCAAGAGATTCCTTCTGTCCCTATTTAAAACCTCACGGATATTAAAAATATTAAACATATATTGTTATAAGTCTTAAACCTTAAGACGGCGGGAGTTGAATTACTTTCGCATAGGTAGCCAAATGCCTTGTCATCTTATTAGTGACGCGCATGATTCAATTCAAGAGATTCCTTCTGTCCCTATTTAAAACCTCACGGATATTAAAAATATTAAACATATATTGTTATAAGTCTTAAACCTTAAGACGGCGGGAGTTGAATTACTTTCGCATAGGTAGCCAAATGCCTTGTCATCTTATTAGTGACGCGCATGATTCAATTCAAGAGATTCCTTCTGTCCCTATTTAAAACCTCACGGATATTAAAAATATTAAACATATATTGTTATAAGTCTTAAACCTTAAGACGGCGGGAGTTGAATTACTTTCGCATAGGTAGCCAAATGCCTTGTCATCTTATTAGTGACGCGCATGATTCAATTCAAGAGATTCCTTCTGTCCCTATTTAAAACCTCACGGATATTAAAAATATTAAACATATATTGTTATAAGTCTTAAACCTTAAGACGGCGGGAGTTGAATTACTTTCGCATAGGTAGCCAAATGCCTTGTCATCTTATTAGTGACGCGCATGATTCAATTCAAGAGATTCCTTCTGTCCCTATTTAAAACCTCACGGATATTAAAAATATTAAACATATATTGTTATAAGTCTTAAACCTTAAGACGGCGGGAGTTGAATTACTTTCGCATAGGTAGCCAAATGCCTTGTCATCTTATTAGTGACGCGCATGATTCAATTCAAGAGATTCCTTCTGTCCCTATTTAAAACCTCACGGATATTAAAAATATTAAACATATATTGTTATAAGTCTTAAACCTTAAGACGGCGGGAGTTGAATTACTTTCGCATAGGTAGCCAAATGCCTTGTCATCTTATTAGTGACGCGCATGATTCAATTCAAGAGATTCCTTCTGTCCCTATTTAAAACCTCACGGATATTAAAAATATTAAACATATATTGTTATAAGTCTTAAACCTTAAGACGGCGGGAGTTGAATTACTTTCGCATAGGTAGCCAAATGCCTTGTCATCTTATTAGTGACGCGCATGATTCAATTCAAGAGATTCCTTCTGTCCCTATTTAAAACCTCACGGATATTAAAAATATTAAACATATATTGTTATAAGTCTTAAACCTTAAGACGGCGGGAGTTGAATTACTTTCGCATAGGTAGCCAAATGCCTTGTCATCTTATTAGTGACGCGCATGATTCAATTCAAGAGATTCCTTCTGTCCCTATTTAAAACCTCACGGATATTAAAAATATTAAACATATATTGTTATAAGTCTTAAACCTTAAGACGGCGGGAGTTGAATTACTTTCGCATAGGTAGCCAAATGCCTTGTCATCTTATTAGTGACGCGCATGATTCAATTCAAGAGATTCCTTCTGTCCCTATTTAAAACCTCACGGATATTAAAAATATTAAACATATATTGTTATAAGTCTTAAACCTTAAGACGGCGGGAGTTGAATTACTTTCGCATAGGTAGCCAAATGCCTTGTCATCTTATTAGTGACGCGCATGATTCAATTCAAGAGATTCCTTCTGTCCCTATTTAAAACCTCACGGATATTAAAAATATTAAACATATATTGTTATAAGTCTTAAACCTTAAGACGGCGGGAGTTGAATTACTTTCGCATAGGTAGCCAAATGCCTTGTCATCTTATTAGTGACGCGCATGATTCAATTCAAGAGATTCCTTCTGTCCCTATTTAAAACCTCACGGATATTAAAAATATTAAACATATATTGTTATAAGTCTTAAACCTTAAGACGGCGGGAGTTGAATTACTTTCGCATAGGTAGCCAAATGCCTTGTCATCTTATTAGTGACGCGCATGATTCAATTCAAGAGATTCCTTCTGTCCCTATTTAAAACCTCACGGATATTAAAAATATTAAACATATATTGTTATAAGTCTTAAACCTTAAGACGGCGGGAGTTGAATTACTTTCGCATAGGTAGCCAAATGCCTTGTCATCTTATTAGTGACGCGCATGATTCAATTCAAGAGATTCCTTCTGTCCCTATTTAAAACCTCACGGATATTAAAAATATTAAACATATATTGTTATAAGTCTTAAACCTTAAGACGGCGGGAGTTGAATTACTTTCGCATAGGTAGCCAAATGCCTTGTCATCTTATTAGTGACGCGCATGATTCAATTCAAGAGATTCCTTCTGTCCCTATTTAAAACCTCACGGATATTAAAAATATTAAACATATATTGTTATAAGTCTTAAACCTTAAGACGGCGGGAGTTGAATTACTTTCGCATAGGTAGCCAAATGCCTTGTCATCTTATTAGTGACGCGCATGATTCAATTCAAGAGATTCCTTCTGTCCCTATTTAAAACCTCACGGATATTAAAAATATTAAACATATATTGTTATAAGTCTTAAACCTTAAGACGGCGGGAGTTGAATTACTTTCGCATAGGTAGCCAAATGCCTTGTCATCTTATTAGTGACGCGCATGATTCAATTCAAGAGATTCCTTCTGTCCCTATTTAAAACCTCACGGATATTAAAAATATTAAACATATATTGTTATAAGTCTTAAACCTTAAGACGGCGGGAGTTGAATTACTTTCGCATAGGTAGCCAAATGCCTTGTCATCTTATTAGTGACGCGCATGATTCAATTCAAGAGATTCCTTCTGTCCCTATTTAAAACCTCACGGATATTAAAAATATTAAACATATATTGTTATAAGTCTTAAACCTTAAGACGGCGGGAGTTGAATTACTTTCGCATAGGTAGCCAAATGCCTTGTCATCTTATTAGTGACGCGCATGATTCAATTCAAGAGATTCCTTCTGTCCCTATTTAAAACCTCACGGATATTAAAAATATTAAACATATATTGTTATAAGTCTTAAACCTTAAGACGGCGGGAGTTGAATTACTTTCGCATAGGTAGCCAAATGCCTTGTCATCTTATTAGTGACGCGCATGATTCAATTCAAGAGATTCCTTCTGTCCCTATTTAAAACCTCACGGATATTAAAAATATTAAACATATATTGTTATAAGTCTTAAACCTTAAGACGGCGGGAGTTGAATTACTTTCGCATAGGTAGCCAAATGCCTTGTCATCTTATTAGTGACGCGCATGATTCAATTCAAGAGATTCCTTCTGTCCCTATTTAAAACCTCACGGATATTAAAAATATTAAACATATATTGTTATAAGTCTTAAACCTTAAGACGGCGGGAGTTGAATTACTTTCGCATAGGTAGCCAAATGCCTTGTCATCTTATTAGTGACGCGCATGATTCAATTCAAGAGATTCCTTCTGTCCCTATTTAAAACCTCACGGATATTAAAAATATTAAACATATATTGTTATAAGTCTTAAACCTTAAGACGGCGGGAGTTGAATTACTTTCGCATAGGTAGCCAAATGCCTTGTCATCTTATTAGTGACGCGCATGATTCAATTCAAGAGATTCCTTCTGTCCCTATTTAAAACCTCACGGATATTAAAAATATTAAACATATATTGTTATAAGTCTTAAACCTTAAGACGGCGGGAGTTGAATTACTTTCGCATAGGTAGCCAAATGCCTTGTCATCTTATTAGTGACGCGCATGATTCAATTCAAGAGATTCCTTCTGTCCCTATTTAAAACCTCACGGATATTAAAAATATTAAACATATATTGTTATAAGTCTTAAACCTTAAGACGGCGGGAGTTGAATTACTTTCGCATAGGTAGCCAAATGCCTTCGCATCTTATTAGTGACGCGCATGATTCAATTCAAGAGATTCCTTCTGTCCCTATTTAAAACCTCACGGATATTAAAAATATTAAACATATATTGTTATAAGTCTTAAACCTTAAGACGGCGGGAGTTGAATTACTTTCGCATAGGTAGCCAAATGCCTTGTCATCTTATTAGTGACGCGCATGATCAATTCAAGAGATTCCTTCTGTCCCTATTTAAAACCTCACGGATATTAAAAATATTAAACATATATTGTTATAAGTCTTAAACCTTAAGACGGCGGGAGTTGAATTACTTTCGCATAGGTAGCCAAATGCCTTGTCATCTTATTAGTGACGCGCATGATTCAATTCAAGAGATTCCTTCTGTCCCTATTTAAAACCTCACGGATATTAAAAATATTAAACATATATTGTTATAAGTCTTAAACCTTAAGACGGCGGGAGTTGAATTACTTTCGCATAGGTAGCCAAATGCCTTGTCATCTTATTAGTGACGCGCATGATTCAATTCAAGAGATTCCTTCTGTCCCTATTTAAAACCTCACGGATATTAAAAATATTAAACATATATTGTTATAAGTCTTAAACCTTAAGACGGCGGGAGTTGAATTACTTTCGCATAGGTAGCCAAATGCCTTGTCATCTTATTAGTGACGCGCATGATTCAATTCAAGAGATTCCTTCTGTCCCTATTTAAAACCTCACGGATATTAAAAATATTAAACATATATTGTTATAAGTCTTAAACCTTAAGACGGCGGGAGTTGAATTACTTTCGCATAGGTAGCCAAATGCCTTGTCATCTTATTAGTGACGCGCATGATTCAATTCAAGAGATTCCTTCTGTCCCTATTTAAAACCTCACGGATATTAAAAATATTAAACATATATTGTTATAAGTCTTAAACCTTAAGACGGCGGGAGTTGAATTACTTTCGCATAGGTAGCCAAATGCCTTGTCATCTTATTAGTGACGCGCATGATTCAATTCAAGAGATTCCTTCTGTCCCTATTTAAAACCTCACGGATATTAAAAATATTAAACATATATTGTTATAAGTCTTAAACCTTAAGACGGCGGGAGTTGAATTACTTTCGCATAGGTAGCCAAATGCCTTGTCATCTTATTAGTGACGCGCATGATTCAATTCAAGAGATTCCTTCTGTCCCTATTTAAAACCTCACGGATATTAAAAATATTAAACATATATTGTTATAAGTCTTAAACCTTAAGACGGCGGGAGTTGAATTACTTTCGCATAGGTAGCCAAATGCCTTGTCATCTTATTAGTGACGCGCATGATTCAATTCAAGAGATTCCTTCTGTCCCTATTTAAAACCTCACGGATATTAAAAATATTAAACATATATTGTTATAAGTCTTAAACCTTAAGACGGCGGGAGTTGAATTACTTTCGCATAGGTAGCCAAATGCCTTGTCATCTTATTAGTGACGCGCATGATTCAATTCAAGAGATTCCTTCTGTCCCTATTTAAAACCTCACGGATATTAAAAATATTAAACATATATTGTTATAAGTCTTAAACCTTAAGACGGCGGGAGTTGAATTACTTTCGCATAGGTAGCCAAATGCCTTGTCATCTTATTAGTGACGCGCATGATTCAATTCAAGAGATTCCTTCTGTCCCTATTTAAAACCTCACGGATATTAAAAATATTAAACATATATTGTTATAAGTCTTAAACCTTAAGACGGCGGGAGTTGAATTACTTTCGCATAGGTAGCCAAATGCCTTGTCATCTTATTAGTGACGCGCATGATTCAATTCAAGAGATTCCTTCTGTCCCTATTTAAAACCTCACGGATATTAAAAATATTAAACATATATTGTTATAAGTCTTAAACCTTAAGACGGCGGGAGTTGAATTACTTTCGCATAGGTAGCCAAATGCCTTGTCATCTTATTAGTGACGCGCATGATTCAATTCAAGAGATTCCTTCTGTCCCTATTTAAAACCTCACGGATATTAAAAATATTAAACATATATTGTTATAAGTCTTAAACCTTAAGACGGCGGGAGTTGAATTACTTTCGCATAGGTAGCCAAATGCCTTGTCATCTTATTAGTGACGCGCATGATTCAATTCAAGAGATTCCTTCTGTCCCTATTTAAAACCTCACGGATATTAAAAATATTAAACATATATTGTTATAAGTCTTAAACCTTAAGACGGCGGGAGTTGAATTACTTTCGCATAGGTAGCCAAATGCCTTGTCATCTTATTAGTGACGCGCATGATTCAATTCAAGAGATTCCTTCTGTCCCTATTTAAAACCTCACGGATATTAAAAATATTAAACATATATTGTTATAAGTCTTAAACCTTAAGACGGCGGGAGTTGAATTACTTTCGCATAGGTAGCCAAATGCCTTGTCATCTTATTAGTGACGCGCATGATTCAATTCAAGAGATTCCTTCTGTCCCTATTTAAAACCTCACGGATATTAAAAATATTAAACATATATTGTTATAAGTCTTAAACCTTAAGACGGCGGGAGTTGAATTACTTTCGCATAGGTAGCCAAATGCCTTGTCATCTTATTAGTGACGCGCATGATTCAATTCAAGAGATTCCTTCTGTCCCTATTTAAAACCTCACGGATATTAAAAATATTAAACATATATTGTTATAAGTCTTAAACCTTAAGACGGCGGGAGTTGAATTACTTTCGCATAGGTAGCCAAATGCCTTGTCATCTTATTAGTGACGCGCATGATTCAATTCAAGAGATTCCTTCTGTCCCTATTTAAAACCTCACGGATATTAAAAATATTAAACATATATTGTTATAAGTCTTAAACCTTAAGACGGCGGGAGTTGAATTACTTTCGCATAGGTAGCCAAATGCCTTGTCATCTTATTAGTGACGCGCATGATTCAATTCAAGAGATTCCTTCTGTCCCTATTTAAAACCTCACGGATATTAAAAATATTAAACATATATTGTTATAAGTCTTAAACCTTAAGACGGCGGGAGTTGAATTACTTTCGCATAGGTAGCCAAATGCCTTGTCATCTTATTAGTGACGCGCATGATTCAATTCAAGAGATTCCTTCTGTCCCTATTTAAAACCTCACGGATATTAAAAATATTAAACATATATTGTTATAAGTCTTAAACCTTAAGACGGCGGGAGTTGAATTACTTTCGCATAGGTAGCCAAATGCCTTGTCATCTTATTAGTGACGCGCATGATTCAATTCAAGAGATTCCTTCTGTCCCTATTTAAAACCTCACGGATATTAAAAATATTAAACATATATTGTTATAAGTCTTAAACCTTAAGACGGCGGGAGTTGAATTACTTTCGCATAGGTAGCCAAATGCCTTGTCATCTTATTAGTGACGCGCATGATTCAATTCAAGAGATTCCTTCTGTCCCTATTTAAAACCTCACGGATATTAAAAATATTAAACATATATTGTTATAAGTCTTAAACCTTAAGACGGCGGGAGTTGAATTACTTTCGCATAGGTAGCCAAATGCCTTGTCATCTTATTAGTGACGCGCATGATTCAATTCAAGAGATTCCTTCTGTCCCTATTTAAAACCTCACGGATATTAAAAATATTAAACATATATTGTTATAAGTCTTAAACCTTAAGACGGCGGGAGTTGAATTACTTTCGCATAGGTAGCCAAATGCCTTGTCATCTTATTAGTGACGCGCATGATTCAATTCAAGAGATTCCTTCTGTCCCTATTTAAAACCTCACGGATATTAAAAATATTAAACATATATTGTTATAAGTCTTAAACCTTAAGACGGCGGGAGTTGAATTACTTTCGCATAGGTAGCCAAATGCCTTGTCATCTTATTAGTGACGCGCATGATTCAATTCAAGAGATTCCTTCTGTCCCTATTTAAAACCTCACGGATATTAAAAATATTAAACATATATTGTTATAAGTCTTAAACCTTAAGACGGCGGGAGTTGAATTACTTTCGCATAGGTAGCCAAATGCCTTGTCATCTTATTAGTGACGCGCATGATTCAATTCAAGAGATTCCTTCTGTCCCTATTTAAAACCTCACGGATATTAAAAATATTAAACATATATTGTTATAAGTCTTAAACCTTAAGACGGCGGGAGTTGAATTACTTTCGCATAGGTAGCCAAATGCCTTGTCATCTTATTAGTGACGCGCATGATTCAATTCAAGAGATTCCTTCTGTCCCTATTTAAAACCTCACGGATATTAAAAATATTAAACATATATTGTTATAAGTCTTAAACCTTAAGACGGCGGGAGTTGAATTACTTTCGCATAGGTAGCCAAATGCCTTGTCATCTTATTAGTGACGCGCATGATTCAATTCAAGAGATTCCTTCTGTCCCTATTTAAAACCTCACGGATATTAAAAATATTAAACATATATTGTTATAAGTCTTAAACCTTAAGACGGCGGGAGTTGAATTACTTTCGCATAGGTAGCCAAATGCCTTGTCATCTTATTAGTGACGCGCATGATTCAATTCAAGAGATTCCTTCTGTCCCTATTTAAAACCTCACGGATATTAAAAATATTAAACATATATTGTTATAAGTCTTAAACCTTAAGACGGCGGGAGTTGAATTACTTTCGCATAGGTAGCCAAATGCCTTGTCATCTTATTAGTGACGCGCATGATTCAATTCAAGAGATTCCTTCTGTCCCTATTTAAAACCTCACGGATATTAAAAATATTAAACATATATTGTTATAAGTCTTAAACCTTAAGACGGCGGGAGTTGAATTACTTTCGCATAGGTAGCCAAATGCCTTGTCATCTTATTAGTGACGCGCATGATTCAATTCAAGAGATTCCTTCTGTCCCTATTTAAAACCTCACGGATATTAAAAATATTAAACATATATTGTTATAAGTCTTAAACCTTAAGACGGCGGGAGTTGAATTACTTTCGCATAGGTAGCCAAATGCCTTGTCATCTTATTAGTGACGCGCATGATTCAATTCAAGAGATTCCTTCTGTCCCTATTTAAAACCTCACGGATATTAAAAATATTAAACATATATTGTTATAAGTCTTAAACCTTAAGACGGCGGGAGTTGAATTACTTTCGCATAGGTAGCCAAATGCCTTGTCATCTTATTAGTGACGCGCATGATTCAATTCAAGAGATTCCTTCTGTCCCTATTTAAAACCTCACGGATATTAAAAATATTAAACATATATTGTTATAAGTCTTAAACCTTAAGACGGCGGGAGTTGAATTACTTTCGCATAGGTAGCCAAATGCCTTGTCATCTTATTAGTGACGCGCATGATTCAATTCAAGAGATTCCTTCTGTCCCTATTTAAAACCTCACGGATATTAAAAATATTAAACATATATTGTTATAAGTCTTAAACCTTAAGACGGCGGGAGTTGAATTACTTTCGCATAGGTAGCCAAATGCCTTGTCATCTTATTAGTGACGCGCATGATTCAATTCAAGAGATTCCTTCTGTCCCTATTTAAAACCTCACGGATATTAAAAATATTAAACATATATTGTTATAAGTCTTAAACCTTAAGACGGCGGGAGTTGAATTACTTTCGCATAGGTAGCCAAATGCCTTGTCATCTTATTAGTGACGCGCATGATTCAATTCAAGAGATTCCTTCTGTCCCTATTTAAAACCTCACGGATATTAAAAATATTAAACATATATTGTTATAAGTCTTAAACCTTAAGACGGCGGGAGTTGAATTACTTTCGCATAGGTAGCCAAATGCCTTGTCATCTTATTAGTGACGCGCATGATTCAATTCAAGAGATTCCTTCTGTCCCTATTTAAAACCTCACGGATATTAAAAATATTAAACATATATTGTTATAAGTCTTAAACCTTAAGACGGCGGGAGTTGAATTACTTTCGCATAGGTAGCCAAATGCCTTGTCATCTTATTAGTGACGCGCATGATTCAATTCAAGAGATTCCTTCTGTCCCTATTTAAAACCTCACGGATATTAAAAATATTAAACATATATTGTTATAAGTCTTAAACCTTAAGACGGCGGGAGTTGAATTACTTTCGCATAGGTAGCCAAATGCCTTGTCATCTTATTAGTGACGCGCATGATTCAATTCAAGAGATTCCTTCTGTCCCTATTTAAAACCTCACGGATATTAAAAATATTAAACATATATTGTTATAAGTCTTAAACCTTAAGACGGCGGGAGTTGAATTACTTTCGCATAGGTAGCCAAATGCCTTGTCATCTTATTAGTGACGCGCATGATTCAATTCAAGAGATTCCTTCTGTCCCTATTTAAAACCTCACGGATATTAAAAATATTAAACATATATTGTTATAAGTCTTAAACCTTAAGACGGCGGGAGTTGAATTACTTTCGCATAGGTAGCCAAATGCCTTGTCATCTTATTAGTGACGCGCATGATTCAATTCAAGAGATTCCTTCTGTCCCTATTTAAAACCTCACGGATATTAAAAATATTAAACATATATTGTTATAAGTCTTAAACCTTAAGACGGCGGGAGTTGAATTACTTTCGCATAGGTAGCCAAATGCCTTGTCATCTTATTAGTGACGCGCATGATTCAATTCAAGAGATTCCTTCTGTCCCTATTTAAAACCTCACGGATATTAAAAATATTAAACATATATTGTTATAAGTCTTAAACCTTAAGACGGCGGGAGTTGAATTACTTTCGCATAGGTAGCCAAATGCCTTGTCATCTTATTAGTGACGCGCATGATTCAATTCAAGAGATTCCTTCTGTCCCTATTTAAAACCTCACGGATATTAAAAATATTAAACATATATTGTTATAAGTCTTAAACCTTAAGACGGCGGGAGTTGAATTACTTTCGCATAGGTAGCCAAATGCCTTGTCATCTTATTAGTGACGCGCATGATTCAATTCAAGAGATTCCTTCTGTCCCTATTTAAAACCTCACGGATATTAAAAATATTAAACATATATTGTTATAAGTCTTAAACCTTAAGACGGCGGGAGTTGAATTACTTTCGCATAGGTAGCCAAATGCCTTGTCATCTTATTAGTGACGCGCATGATTCAATTCAAGAGATTCCTTCTGTCCCTATTTAAAACCTCACGGATATTAAAAATATTAAACATATATTGTTATAAGTCTTAAACCTTAAGACGGCGGGAGTTGAATTACTTTCGCATAGGTAGCCAAATGCCTTGTCATCTTATTAGTGACGCGCATGATTCAATTCAAGAGATTCCTTCTGTCCCTATTTAAAACCTCACGGATATTAAAAATATTAAACATATATTGTTATAAGTCTTAAACCTTAAGACGGCGGGAGTTGAATTACTTTCGCATAGGTAGCCAAATGCCTTGTCATCTTATTAGTGACGCGCATGATTCAATTCAAGAGATTCCTTCTGTCCCTATTTAAAACCTCACGGATATTAAAAATATTAAACATATATTGTTATAAGTCTTAAACCTTAAGACGGCGGGAGTTGAATTACTTTCGCATAGGTAGCCAAATGCCTTGTCATCTTATTAGTGACGCGCATGATTCAATTCAAGAGATTCCTTCTGTCCCTATTTAAAACCTCACGGATATTAAAAATATTAAACATATATTGTTATAAGTCTTAAACCTTAAGACGGCGGGAGTTGAATTACTTTCGCATAGGTAGCCAAATGCCTTGTCATCTTATTAGTGACGCGCATGATTCAATTCAAGAGATTCCTTCTGTCCCTATTTAAAACCTCACGGATATTAAAAATATTAAACATATATTGTTATAAGTCTTAAACCTTAAGACGGCGGGAGTTGAATTACTTTCGCATAGGTAGCCAAATGCCTTGTCATCTTATTAGTGACGCGCATGATTCAATTCAAGAGATTCCTTCTGTCCCTATTTAAAACCTCACGGATATTAAAAATATTAAACATATATTGTTATAAGTCTTAAACCTTAAGACGGCGGGAGTTGAATTACTTTCGCATAGGTAGCCAAATGCCTTGTCATCTTATTAGTGACGCGCATGATTCAATTCAAGAGATTCCTTCTGTCCCTATTTAAAACCTCACGGATATTAAAAATATTAAACATATATTGTTATAAGTCTTAAACCTTAAGACGGCGGGAGTTGAATTACTTTCGCATAGGTAGCCAAATGCCTTGTCATCTTATTAGTGACGCGCATGATTCAATTCAAGAGATTCCTTCTGTCCCTATTTAAAACCTCACGGATATTAAAAATATTAAACATATATTGTTATAAGTCTTAAACCTTAAGACGGCGGGAGTTGAATTACTTTCGCATAGGTAGCCAAATGCCTTGTCATCTTATTAGTGACGCGCATGATTCAATTCAAGAGATTCCTTCTGTCCCTATTTAAAACCTCACGGATATTAAAAATATTAAACATATATTGTTATAAGTCTTAAACCTTAAGACGGCGGGAGTTGAATTACTTTCGCATAGGTAGCCAAATGCCTTGTCATCTTATTAGTGACGCGCATGATTCAATTCAAGAGATTCCTTCTGTCCCTATTTAAAACCTCACGGATATTAAAAATATTAAACATATATTGTTATAAGTCTTAAACCTTAAGACGGCGGGAGTTGAATTACTTTCGCATAGGTAGCCAAATGCCTTGTCATCTTATTAGTGACGCGCATGATTCAATTCAAGAGATTCCTTCTGTCCCTATTTAAAACCTCACGGATATTAAAAATATTAAACATATATTGTTATAAGTCTTAAACCTTAAGACGGCGGGAGTTGAATTACTTTCGCATAGGTAGCCAAATGCCTTGTCATCTTATTAGTGACGCGCATGATTCAATTCAAGAGATTCCTTCTGTCCCTATTTAAAACCTCACGGATATTAAAAATATTAAACATATATTGTTATAAGTCTTAAACCTTAAGACGGCGGGAGTTGAATTACTTTCGCATAGGTAGCCAAATGCCTTGTCATCTTATTAGTGACGCGCATGATTCAATTCAAGAGATTCCTTCTGTCCCTATTTAAAACCTCACGGATATTAAAAATATTAAACATATATTGTTATAAGTCTTAAACCTTAAGACGGCGGGAGTTGAATTACTTTCGCATAGGTAGCCAAATGCCTTGTCATCTTATTAGTGACGCGCATGATTCAATTCAAGAGATTCCTTCTGTCCCTATTTAAAACCTCACGGATATTAAAAATATTAAACATATATTGTTATAAGTCTTAAACCTTAAGACGGCGGGAGTTGAATTACTTTCGCATAGGTAGCCAAATGCCTTGTCATCTTATTAGTGACGCGCATGATTCAATTCAAGAGATTCCTTCTGTCCCTATTTAAAACCTCA
This sequence comes from Drosophila bipectinata, assembly GCF_030179905.1. Lineage (NCBI taxonomy): Eukaryota > Metazoa > Arthropoda > Insecta > Diptera > Drosophilidae > Drosophila > Drosophila bipectinata. The sequence goes on along the minus strand of NW_027222831.1, from coordinate 11,343 downwards.
CGGATATTAAAAATATTAAACATATATTGTTATAAGTCTTAAACCTTAAGACGGCGGGAGTTGAATTACTTTCGCATAGGTAGCCAAATGCCTTGTCATCTTATTAGTGACGCGCATGATTCAATTCAAGAGATTCCTTCTGTCCCTATTTAAAACCTCACGGATATTAAAAATATTAAACATATATTGTTATAAGTCTTAAACCTTAAGACGGCGGGAGTTGAATTACTTTCGCATAGGTAGCCAAATGCCTTGTCATCTTATTAGTGACGCGCATGATTCAATTCAAGAGATTCCTTCTGTCCCTATTTAAAACCTCACGGATATTAAAAATATTAAACATATATTGTTATAAGTCTTAAACCTTAAGACGGCGGGAGTTGAATTACTTTCGCATAGGTAGCCAAATGCCTTGTCATCTTATTAGTGACGCGCATGATTCAATTCAAGAGATTCCTTCTGTCCCTATTTAAAACCTCACGGATATTAAAAATATTAAACATATATTGTTATAAGTCTTAAACCTTAAGACGGCGGGAGTTGAATTACTTTCGCATAGGTAGCCAAATGCCTTGTCATCTTATTAGTGACGCGCATGATTCAATTCAAGAGATTCCTTCTGTCCCTATTTAAAACCTCACGGATATTAAAAATATTAAACATATATTGTTATAAGTCTTAAACCTTAAGACGGCGGGAGTTGAATTACTTTCGCATAGGTAGCCAAATGCCTTGTCATCTTATTAGTGACGCGCATGATTCAATTCAAGAGATTCCTTCTGTCCCTATTTAAAACCTCACGGATATTAAAAATATTAAACATATATTGTTATAAGTCTTAAACCTTAAGACGGCGGGAGTTGAATTACTTTCGCATAGGTAGCCAAATGCCTTGTCATCTTATTAGTGACGCGCATGATTCAATTCAAGAGATTCCTTCTGTCCCTATTTAAAACCTCACGGATATTAAAAATATTAAACATATATTGTTATAAGTCTTAAACCTTAAGACGGCGGGAGTTGAATTACTTTCGCATAGGTAGCCAAATGCCTTGTCATCTTATTAGTGACGCGCATGATTCAATTCAAGAGATTCCTTCTGTCCCTATTTAAAACCTCACGGATATTAAAAATATTAAACATATATTGTTATAAGTCTTAAACCTTAAGACGGCGGGAGTTGAATTACTTTCGCATAGGTAGCCAAATGCCTTGTCATCTTATTAGTGACGCGCATGATTCAATTCAAGAGATTCCTTCTGTCCCTATTTAAAACCTCACGGATATTAAAAATATTAAACATATATTGTTATAAGTCTTAAACCTTAAGACGGCGGGAGTTGAATTACTTTCGCATAGGTAGCCAAATGCCTTGTCATCTTATTAGTGACGCGCATGATTCAATTCAAGAGATTCCTTCTGTCCCTATTTAAAACCTCACGGATATTAAAAATATTAAACATATATTGTTATAAGTCTTAAACCTTAAGACGGCGGGAGTTGAATTACTTTCGCATAGGTAGCCAAATGCCTTGTCATCTTATTAGTGACGCGCATGATTCAATTCAAGAGATTCCTTCTGTCCCTATTTAAAACCTCACGGATATTAAAAATATTAAACATATATTGTTATAAGTCTTAAACCTTAAGACGGCGGGAGTTGAATTACTTTCGCATAGGTAGCCAAATGCCTTGTCATCTTATTAGTGACGCGCATGATTCAATTCAAGAGATTCCTTCTGTCCCTATTTAAAACCTCACGGATATTAAAAATATTAAACATATATTGTTATAAGTCTTAAACCTTAAGACGGCGGGAGTTGAATTACTTTCGCATAGGTAGCCAAATGCCTTGTCATCTTATTAGTGACGCGCATGATTCAATTCAAGAGATTCCTTCTGTCCCTATTTAAAACCTCACGGATATTAAAAATATTAAACATATATTGTTATAAGTCTTAAACCTTAAGACGGCGGGAGTTGAATTACTTTCGCATAGGTAGCCAAATGCCTTGTCATCTTATTAGTGACGCGCATGATTCAATTCAAGAGATTCCTTCTGTCCCTATTTAAAACCTCACGGATATTAAAAATATTAAACATATATTGTTATAAGTCTTAAACCTTAAGACGGCGGGAGTTGAATTACTTTCGCATAGGTAGCCAAATGCCTTGTCATCTTATTAGTGACGCGCATGATTCAATTCAAGAGATTCCTTCTGTCCCTATTTAAAACCTCACGGATATTAAAAATATTAAACATATATTGTTATAAGTCTTAAACCTTAAGACGGCGGGAGTTGAATTACTTTCGCATAGGTAGCCAAATGCCTTGTCATCTTATTAGTGACGCGCATGATTCAATTCAAGAGATTCCTTCTGTCCCTATTTAAAACCTCACGGATATTAAAAATATTAAACATATATTGTTATAAGTCTTAAACCTTAAGACGGCGGGAGTTGAATTACTTTCGCATAGGTAGCCAAATGCCTTGTCATCTTATTAGTGACGCGCATGATTCAATTCAAGAGATTCCTTCTGTCCCTATTTAAAACCTCACGGATATTAAAAATATTAAACATATATTGTTATAAGTCTTAAACCTTAAGACGGCGGGAGTTGAATTACTTTCGCATAGGTAGCCAAATGCCTTGTCATCTTATTAGTGACGCGCATGATTCAATTCAAGAGATTCCTTCTGTCCCTATTTAAAACCTCACGGATATTAAAAATATTAAACATATATTGTTATAAGTCTTAAACCTTAAGACGGCGGGAGTTGAATTACTTTCGCATAGGTAGCCAAATGCCTTGTCATCTTATTAGTGACGCGCATGATTCAATTCAAGAGATTCCTTCTGTCCCTATTTAAAACCTCACGGATATTAAAAATATTAAACATATATTGTTATAAGTCTTAAACCTTAAGACGGCGGGAGTTGAATTACTTTCGCATAGGTAGCCAAATGCCTTGTCATCTTATTAGTGACGCGCATGATTCAATTCAAGAGATTCCTTCTGTCCCTATTTAAAACCTCACGGATATTAAAAATATTAAACATATATTGTTATAAGTCTTAAACCTTAAGACGGCGGGAGTTGAATTACTTTCGCATAGGTAGCCAAATGCCTTGTCATCTTATTAGTGACGCGCATGATTCAATTCAAGAGATTCCTTCTGTCCCTATTTAAAACCTCACGGATATTAAAAATATTAAACATATATTGTTATAAGTCTTAAACCTTAAGACGGCGGGAGTTGAATTACTTTCGCATAGGTAGCCAAATGCCTTGTCATCTTATTAGTGACGCGCATGATTCAATTCAAGAGATTCCTTCTGTCCCTATTTAAAACCTCACGGATATTAAAAATATTAAACATATATTGTTATAAGTCTTAAACCTTAAGACGGCGGGAGTTGAATTACTTTCGCATAGGTAGCCAAATGCCTTGTCATCTTATTAGTGACGCGCATGATTCAATTCAAGAGATTCCTTCTGTCCCTATTTAAAACCTCACGGATATTAAAAATATTAAACATATATTGTTATAAGTCTTAAACCTTAAGACGGCGGGAGTTGAATTACTTTCGCATAGGTAGCCAAATGCCTTGTCATCTTATTAGTGACGCGCATGATTCAATTCAAGAGATTCCTTCTGTCCCTATTTAAAACCTCACGGATATTAAAAATATTAAACATATATTGTTATAAGTCTTAAACCTTAAGACGGCGGGAGTTGAATTACTTTCGCATAGGTAGCCAAATGCCTTGTCATCTTATTAGTGACGCGCATGATTCAATTCAAGAGATTCCTTCTGTCCCTATTTAAAACCTCACGGATATTAAAAATATTAAACATATATTGTTATAAGTCTTAAACCTTAAGACGGCGGGAGTTGAATTACTTTCGCATAGGTAGCCAAATGCCTTGTCATCTTATTAGTGACGCGCATGATTCAATTCAAGAGATTCCTTCTGTCCCTATTTAAAACCTCACGGATATTAAAAATATTAAACATATATTGTTATAAGTCTTAAACCTTAAGACGGCGGGAGTTGAATTACTTTCGCATAGGTAGCCAAATGCCTTGTCATCTTATTAGTGACGCGCATGATTCAATTCAAGAGATTCCTTCTGTCCCTATTTAAAACCTCACGGATATTAAAAATATTAAACATATATTGTTATAAGTCTTAAACCTTAAGACGGCGGGAGTTGAATTACTTTCGCATAGGTAGCCAAATGCCTTGTCATCTTATTAGTGACGCGCATGATTCAATTCAAGAGATTCCTTCTGTCCCTATTTAAAACCTCACGGATATTAAAAATATTAAACATATATTGTTATAAGTCTTAAACCTTAAGACGGCGGGAGTTGAATTACTTTCGCATAGGTAGCCAAATGCCTTGTCATCTTATTAGTGACGCGCATGATTCAATTCAAGAGATTCCTTCTGTCCCTATTTAAAACCTCACGGATATTAAAAATATTAAACATATATTGTTATAAGTCTTAAACCTTAAGACGGCGGGAGTTGAATTACTTTCGCATAGGTAGCCAAATGCCTTGTCATCTTATTAGTGACGCGCATGATTCAATTCAAGAGATTCCTTCTGTCCCTATTTAAAACCTCACGGATATTAAAAATATTAAACATATATTGTTATAAGTCTTAAACCTTAAGACGGCGGGAGTTGAATTACTTTCGCATAGGTAGCCAAATGCCTTGTCATCTTATTAGTGACGCGCATGATTCAATTCAAGAGATTCCTTCTGTCCCTATTTAAAACCTCACGGATATTAAAAATATTAAACATATATTGTTATAAGTCTTAAACCTTAAGACGGCGGGAGTTGAATTACTTTCGCATAGGTAGCCAAATGCCTTGTCATCTTATTAGTGACGCGCATGATTCAATTCAAGAGATTCCTTCTGTCCCTATTTAAAACCTCACGGATATTAAAAATATTAAACATATATTGTTATAAGTCTTAAACCTTAAGACGGCGGGAGTTGAATTACTTTCGCATAGGTAGCCAAATGCCTTGTCATCTTATTAGTGACGCGCATGATTCAATTCAAGAGATTCCTTCTGTCCCTATTTAAAACCTCACGGATATTAAAAATATTAAACATATATTGTTATAAGTCTTAAACCTTAAGACGGCGGGAGTTGAATTACTTTCGCATAGGTAGCCAAATGCCTTGTCATCTTATTAGTGACGCGCATGATTCAATTCAAGAGATTCCTTCTGTCCCTATTTAAAACCTCACGGATATTAAAAATATTAAACATATATTGTTATAAGTCTTAAACCTTAAGACGGCGGGAGTTGAATTACTTTCGCATAGGTAGCCAAATGCCTTGTCATCTTATTAGTGACGCGCATGATTCAATTCAAGAGATTCCTTCTGTCCCTATTTAAAACCTCACGGATATTAAAAATATTAAACATATATTGTTATAAGTCTTAAACCTTAAGACGGCGGGAGTTGAATTACTTTCGCATAGGTAGCCAAATGCCTTGTCATCTTATTAGTGACGCGCATGATTCAATTCAAGAGATTCCTTCTGTCCCTATTTAAAACCTCACGGATATTAAAAATATTAAACATATATTGTTATAAGTCTTAAACCTTAAGACGGCGGGAGTTGAATTACTTTCGCATAGGTAGCCAAATGCCTTGTCATCTTATTAGTGACGCGCATGATTCAATTCAAGAGATTCCTTCTGTCCCTATTTAAAACCTCACGGATATTAAAAATATTAAACATATATTGTTATAAGTCTTAAACCTTAAGACGGCGGGAGTTGAATTACTTTCGCATAGGTAGCCAAATGCCTTGTCATCTTATTAGTGACGCGCATGATTCAATTCAAGAGATTCCTTCTGTCCCTATTTAAAACCTCACGGATATTAAAAATATTAAACATATATTGTTATAAGTCTTAAACCTTAAGACGGCGGGAGTTGAATTACTTTCGCATAGGTAGCCAAATGCCTTGTCATCTTATTAGTGACGCGCATGATTCAATTCAAGAGATTCCTTCTGTCCCTATTTAAAACCTCACGGATATTAAAAATATTAAACATATATTGTTATAAGTCTTAAACCTTAAGACGGCGGGAGTTGAATTACTTTCGCATAGGTAGCCAAATGCCTTGTCATCTTATTAGTGACGCGCATGATTCAATTCAAGAGATTCCTTCTGTCCCTATTTAAAACCTCACGGATATTAAAAATATTAAACATATATTGTTATAAGTCTTAAACCTTAAGACGGCGGGAGTTGAATTACTTTCGCATAGGTAGCCAAATGCCTTGTCATCTTATTAGTGACGCGCATGATTCAATTCAAGAGATTCCTTCTGTCCCTATTTAAAACCTCACGGATATTAAAAATATTAAACATATATTGTTATAAGTCTTAAACCTTAAGACGGCGGGAGTTGAATTACTTTCGCATAGGTAGCCAAATGCCTTGTCATCTTATTAGTGACGCGCATGATTCAATTCAAGAGATTCCTTCTGTCCCTATTTAAAACCTCACGGATATTAAAAATATTAAACATATATTGTTATAAGTCTTAAACCTTAAGACGGCGGGAGTTGAATTACTTTCGCATAGGTAGCCAAATGCCTTGTCATCTTATTAGTGACGCGCATGATTCAATTCAAGAGATTCCTTCTGTCCCTATTTAAAACCTCACGGATATTAAAAATATTAAACATATATTGTTATAAGTCTTAAACCTTAAGACGGCGGGAGTTGAATTACTTTCGCATAGGTAGCCAAATGCCTTGTCATCTTATTAGTGACGCGCATGATTCAATTCAAGAGATTCCTTCTGTCCCTATTTAAAACCTCACGGATATTAAAAATATTAAACATATATTGTTATAAGTCTTAAACCTTAAGACGGCGGGAGTTGAATTACTTTCGCATAGGTAGCCAAATGCCTTGTCATCTTATTAGTGACGCGCATGATTCAATTCAAGAGATTCCTTCTGTCCCTATTTAAAACCTCACGGATATTAAAAATATTAAACATATATTGTTATAAGTCTTAAACCTTAAGACGGCGGGAGTTGAATTACTTTCGCATAGGTAGCCAAATGCCTTGTCATCTTATTAGTGACGCGCATGATTCAATTCAAGAGATTCCTTCTGTCCCTATTTAAAACCTCACGGATATTAAAAATATTAAACATATATTGTTATAAGTCTTAAACCTTAAGACGGCGGGAGTTGAATTACTTTCGCATAGGTAGCCAAATGCCTTGTCATCTTATTAGTGACGCGCATGATTCAATTCAAGAGATTCCTTCTGTCCCTATTTAAAACCTCACGGATATTAAAAATATTAAACATATATTGTTATAAGTCTTAAACCTTAAGACGGCGGGAGTTGAATTACTTTCGCATAGGTAGCCAAATGCCTTGTCATCTTATTAGTGACGCGCATGATTCAATTCAAGAGATTCCTTCTGTCCCTATTTAAAACCTCACGGATATTAAAAATATTAAACATATATTGTTATAAGTCTTAAACCTTAAGACGGCGGGAGTTGAATTACTTTCGCATAGGTAGCCAAATGCCTTGTCATCTTATTAGTGACGCGCATGATTCAATTCAAGAGATTCCTTCTGTCCCTATTTAAAACCTCACGGATATTAAAAATATTAAACATATATTGTTATAAGTCTTAAACCTTAAGACGGCGGGAGTTGAATTACTTTCGCATAGGTAGCCAAATGCCTTGTCATCTTATTAGTGACGCGCATGATTCAATTCAAGAGATTCCTTCTGTCCCTATTTAAAACCTCACGGATATTAAAAATATTAAACATATATTGTTATAAGTCTTAAACCTTAAGACGGCGGGAGTTGAATTACTTTCGCATAGGTAGCCAAATGCCTTGTCATCTTATTAGTGACGCGCATGATTCAATTCAAGAGATTCCTTCTGTCCCTATTTAAAACCTCACGGATATTAAAAATATTAAACATATATTGTTATAAGTCTTAAACCTTAAGACGGCGGGAGTTGAATTACTTTCGCATAGGTAGCCAAATGCCTTGTCATCTTATTAGTGACGCGCATGATTCAATTCAAGAGATTCCTTCTGTCCCTATTTAAAACCTCACGGATATTAAAAATATTAAACATATATTGTTATAAGTCTTAAACCTTAAGACGGCGGGAGTTGAATTACTTTCGCATAGGTAGCCAAATGCCTTGTCATCTTATTAGTGACGCGCATGATTCAATTCAAGAGATTCCTTCTGTCCCTATTTAAAACCTCACGGATATTAAAAATATTAAACATATATTGTTATAAGTCTTAAACCTTAAGACGGCGGGAGTTGAATTACTTTCGCATAGGTAGCCAAATGCCTTGTCATCTTATTAGTGACGCGCATGATTCAATTCAAGAGATTCCTTCTGTCCCTATTTAAAACCTCACGGATATTAAAAATATTAAACATATATTGTTATAAGTCTTAAACCTTAAGACGGCGGGAGTTGAATTACTTTCGCATAGGTAGCCAAATGCCTTGTCATCTTATTAGTGACGCGCATGATTCAATTCAAGAGATTCCTTCTGTCCCTATTTAAAACCTCACGGATATTAAAAATATTAAACATATATTGTTATAAGTCTTAAACCTTAAGACGGCGGGAGTTGAATTACTTTCGCATAGGTAGCCAAATGCCTTGTCATCTTATTAGTGACGCGCATGATTCAATTCAAGAGATTCCTTCTGTCCCTATTTAAAACCTCACGGATATTAAAAATATTAAACATATATTGTTATAAGTCTTAAACCTTAAGACGGCGGGAGTTGAATTACTTTCGCATAGGTAGCCAAATGCCTTGTCATCTTATTAGTGACGCGCATGATTCAATTCAAGAGATTCCTTCTGTCCCTATTTAAAACCTCACGGATATTAAAAATATTAAACATATATTGTTATAAGTCTTAAACCTTAAGACGGCGGGAGTTGAATTACTTTCGCATAGGTAGCCAAATGCCTGTCATCTTATTAGTGACGCGCATGATTCAATTCAAGAGATTCCTTCTGTCCCTATTTAAAACCTCACGGATATTAAAAATATTAAACATATATTGTTATAAGTCTTAAACCTTAAGACGGCGGGAGTTGAATTACTTTCGCATAGGTAGCCAAATGCCTTGTCATCTTATTAGTGACGCGCATGATTCAATTCAAGAGATTCCTTCTGTCCCTATTTAAAACCTCACGGATATTAAAAATATTAAACATATATTGTTATAAGTCTTAAACCTTAAGACGGCGGGAGTTGAATTACTTTCGCATAGGTAGCCAAATGCCTTGTCATCTTATTAGTGACGCGCATGATTCAATTCAAGAGATTCCTTCTGTCCCTATTTAAAACCTCACGGATATTAAAAATATTAAACATATATTGTTATAAGTCTTAAACCTTAAGACGGCGGGAGTTGAATTACTTTCGCATAGGTAGCCAAATGCCTTGTCATCTTATTAGTGACGCGCATGATTCAATTCAAGAGATTCCTTCTGTCCCTATTTAAAACCTCACGGATATTAAAAATATTAAACATATTGTTATAAGTCTTAAACCTTAAGACGGCGGGAGTTGAATTACTTTCGCATAGGTAGCCAAATGCCTTGTCATCTTATTAGTGACGCGCATGATTCAATTCAAGAGATTCCTTCTGTCCCTATTTAAAACCTCACGGATATTAAAAATATTAAACATATATTGTTATAAGTCTTAAACCTTAAGACGGCGGGAGTTGAATTACTTTCGCATAGGTAGCCAAATGCCTTGTCATCTTATTAGTGACGCGCATGATTCAATTCAAGAGATTCCTTCTGTCCCTATTTAAAACCTCACGGATATTAAAAATATTAAACATATATTGTTATAAGTCTTAAACCTTAAGACGGCGGGAGTTGAATTACTTTCGCATAGGTAGCCAAATGCCTTGTCATCTTATTAGTGACGCGCATGATTCAATTCAAGAGATTCCTTCTGTCCCTATTTAAAACCTCACGGATATTAAAAATATTAAACATATATTGTTATAAGTCTTAAACCTTAAGACGGCGGGAGTTGAATTACTTTCGCATAGGTAGCCAAATGCCTTGTCATCTTATTAGTGACGCGCATGATTCAATTCAAGAGATTCCTTCTGTCCCTATTTAAAACCTCACGGATATTAAAAATATTAAACATATATTGTTATAAGTCTTAAACCTTAAGGCGGCGGGAGTTGAATTACTTTCGCATAGGTAGCCAAATGCCTTGTCATCTTATTAGTGACGCGCATGATTCAATTCAAGAGATTCCTTCTGTCCCTATTTAAAACCTCACGGATATAGAAAATATTAACCCTACACTACGATAAGTCTTAAACCTTAAGACGGCGGGAGTTGAATTACTTTCGCATAGGTAGCCAAATGCCTTGTCATCTTATTAGTGACGCGCATGATTCAATTCAAGAGATTCCTTCTGTCCCTATTTAAAACCTCACGGATATTAAAAATAGTAGACATATATTGTTATAAGTCTTAAACCTTAAGACGGCGGGAGTTGAATTACTTTCGCATAGGTAGCCAAATGCCTTGTCATCTTATTAGTGACGCGCATGATTCAATTCAAGAGATTCCTCTGTCCCTATTTAAAACCTCACGGATATTAAAAATATTAAACATATATTGTTATAAGTCTTAAACCTTAAGACGGCGGGAGTTGAATTACTTTCGCATAGGTAGCCAAATGCCTTGTCATCTTATTAGTGACGCGCATGATTCAATTCAAGAGATTCCTTCTGTCCCTATTTAAAACCTCACGGATATTAAAAATATTAAACATATATTGTTATAAGTCTTAACCCTTAAGACGGCGGGAGTTGAATTACTTTCGCATAGGTAGCCAAATGCCTTGTCATCTTATTAGTGACGCGCATGATTCAATTCAAGAGATTCCTTCTGTCCCTATTTAAAACCTCACGGATATTAAAAATATTAAACATATATTGTTATAAGTCTTAAACCTTAAGACGGCGGGAGTTGAATTACTTTCGCATAGGTAGCCAAATGCCTTGTCATCTTATTAGTGACGCGCATGATTCAATTCAAGAGATTCCTTCTGTCCCTATTTAAAACCTCACGCAAATAAAAAAAATTAAACCTATATTGTCACAAGTCTTAAACCTTAAGCCGGCGGGAGTTGAATTACTTTCGCATAGGTAGCCCAATGCCTGTCATTATTAGTGACGCGCATGATTCAATTCCGAGATTCCTTCTGTCCCTATTT
>NW_027222830.1:0-11250 GCF_030179905.1 Drosophila bipectinata | reverse complement strand
AACACTCACTTATCCTTGTTCTGTCAGGATCGTTTTGGCTTTGTTAGCCAGCGCATGTGGAAACGCAAACTTATTAGGGCGCGAAAAGGTATTTATGAAGGTGGCACACGATTGGGCTGCAAATAGCCGCGGGAAACATGAAACGTGCGCCACCGTACGACTATCCCCGACTGAGCACGATATATATCTTTTGCGGATATCTTTCAGTTGCATTCGAGAACTGGCGTTAAGTGCCGCTGCCATTCTTTGAACTGCCCGGGGGCCCTTCACCTGTTGAAATGCCGTGTCCACTTCACAAAAACACCGCAAGGATAATCAGAAATGGGCGTAGCAAATGGAGGGTCAGGCACAAAGTGGCCATGGCCGTGGCAGTGACCGTGGTGGCCAGGTCAGGACTCTTAACTTGCGCGAAACTGTCAAAACGGGAATTGGCAGACAAACAACAATAAAGTGGAAAACATGTGACAAGGGCTGGCGTGGCAAAGGACGTGGCAGACAACAAAGGAGGCTCAAGTGCAAGGTGCTGCTCACAGGACTATAAATATTTTCTTTGCCGCACCGGGAATTTCCCCGTTTTAAGTGGCCGATTTTTAGCGTAGTCACAGGACACAGGTCATGGGTGTTACCTGTAAAAGCAAATCGAATTATTGTGCAGCCTCGGGGAACAGGTAAGTGATCCAGTGCCTAAGAGCGAGTGTCTTTAAGGGCTAAAGAGAGTGTGATCATTTCAAGAGAGTCTTCTGTGGATCGTAAGTCTTTGAAAATGTAAACAATTCAGGTGATAAGCCGGCAAATAAAGTTTTCTTTTTAATTTATTATCATAAATTTTTTAATAAATTGATTATTATGATTATAATTTTATGATTTAAAAAAAAACTGATTATTTTAAAATTAAATAGTTGTAAAATAATTTTAATACAAAAGATTCTTTATAGGTTATATCATGAAAGACTTAAATATTTCATTTCCTACCCAAAATTGCGCTTTATTTAAATAATATTATTTATTAAAAACTATAAATTTTAAGAAAATTTATAAGGAAACATTTAAAACTTACTCTAAGGCATATAATTAAAATTACAAAACTTACTTTAGTTAGGAAAAACAATTATGTTTTAATCTTTTATTTTGTATTTTATATTTTAAGCAATAACCTTACATACAATTTATTTTATTCAAAAAGAATACCTTCTATCTCTTGTATCTTCTACATAAAATATCTTATTATATTAAAGTACCTACAGCTAGCTCTATAGATTAATAGAATCCCTAATTAGAATAGCCATAACCCATTCGAGGTGTTAGATTTCCGGAACGCAGCCAGTGCCATTTCCTCAAGCTGCAGCAGCTAGCGAATGCGATCCACAAGACCCACTGGCACACAGATACTCGCCGCACTCACACAGCCGCGCCGACAATCGACGATCCGACGGATACGAATGCAGGCGGCTGCGATCACTTCGAGTTTGACGGTCGTTTGCGTAGGACGAGATACACGCGGTACGGTAGACGCGACGGATTGGGATTGCGGTGTGGAGAGCAGTGATGCAGTGATGGGTGTTCTCTAGATGATAGTGCCTTCGAGTAGTAAAGCACGCCCTGTGCAATCCATTTGTGTGTCATAAAATTAAACCGCAATTAAGCGATAAGCTGCTGCAAATAAATAAGTGAATGCTATAGCGAGATAGCTGTACGCCGTTTCCGAGTTTGTTCCGAGCATAGTTCGCTAAAAAAGTGCTCCTTTTTTTTACACTTCACGGCGAGGATACCGAAAATAGCTGCGAAAGAAAAATGTTTGCTTGTCGCTGAGCGGGAAAGTGGAAAATGTGTCTGAAACAAAAATAAAATTAAATAGCGCAAAATGTTAAAGTAGAAAAGTTACAAAAAGTCTACGCAAAATAGAGCAAAAATAGAAGTGAAAAATTGGCAAGAGCAAGTGTTTGCAAAAAGCGAGCGGAAATCGTAAATGAGTTAAAAAGTAGAAATAATACAAAAAGTACTCGAATCTGTGCAGTGAAAATAAGGAGATTATGAATGAAAATAGGCTCTACAGCCGATGAGCAAAAATTAAATAATTAACAAGAGGTCCAAGTTCAAAGTCATTCGGTATAAAATGTGTTTCTAGGGCTGTCTTCTTACCCGAAACAGCATGCAAATGAAAAAATTGGTCATATGGCCTTTGGGCCTGTTCCTCGTCCTTTTGGCCATCGACTGCCAGGCCAAGAGGCAACGAAAGCGGCTCCCTGGTGTATCAGCCGCCAAAGAGCTCAGCGACTATAGCGTCCAGCTGAACGACAGCTCCTTGGAGTTCCACCAAAGCATCGTGTCCTGGACAGGAGTCCAACTCCCATCTGGCGAAAAGAAAAAGAAGAGGCCACAACAATCATCGCGACGCCACAAAACCAAAAGTGGCCTCCTCATAGAAAGTAACATTGCCGAGGAGGAGTCACCGCTGCCCAATTCCTCTTCGGAGTCCGTCACCAGGAAGAAATCACCTCACCGACGTCGCAACGGAAAATTGCAGAAATCACCAGGAGGCGGAGGAGTTGGAGAAGCTGGTAGCAAGTCGAATGCCAATGGTAAATGTCTATAACTATGGTCGGGTCTTCTAAATATGGTTCCCTGATCGATTGTGAGGCACCAGAAGTTGCTCGCATTGCTCGCCTTCGGTTTCCTGGTCTCTGGTCATGTTTCAGCCATATTTGGCCGCTCAAGTTGAAAGAACTTTCATGTGAAAGTTGTGACAGGAGGAAGAGATTCTTTAATTTTTGCACCGCTCTTTGGTTTTGCTTTTTTTGTAATTCTATACGTTATTACGTGAGAGGTCCAGTTATGGTCCGGCAATGTTGTAGTTGTCGTCGCCCTGGGTTCTTCTGGCAGTCAGTTTGGCCCTGATCTGGCCCGGCCTGGTCTCTGGTCTATGGTCTGGCCTGGCCAGGCCTTACTTTTGTTGTCGTTAGTCGGAGAAGTTGAAAAAGAGTTAGCTGTTGTGTTATGTGAACTTTTCCTATTAGGAAAATGAATCTGTGGGCCTGTTCTAGCCAGGCTAACTGGAAACGGATAGATCTCTTTCTGGATAGGGGAGTTGTGGGTTCACGGGCCAAGGTTCATGGGGTTAGGGTGTCGCTAAAGAAAAAAGGTGCTACATTTGAAAGATATTTTTGAGCTTAGAACTGAAATAATTGCTTATGCATAATCGTTTGTCCAAACAAAGCCGGAAATCCAACAATTGATAAGGCAATTCTATTCAAAAACACACTCAAACCCAAACAAAAGCGATCAAAAAAGATGAATAGAGAAGCAATATGCATATATGCACATGTTTTTGTTCGGATGAATGTTTTCCTATAACCCTTGGCAATTGTCCCCGAGCGTGTGTGTGGGTTTGGGCACTTCTAGGCATTTGTTTGCCGAAGACAGGACCCCGGGGCCCGACGAGGGGCCGGAACAGATGGAGGGCAGCAATAGCGCCAGGGTATGGTGTTGCGGCTGCCGGTAATTGTGGTCGATTCTCAGGTTCTCGAAACCAATGGAGGCGGAGACGCGGCCAGGATAGATTCCGTAACTAGGCAGCGGCAACAATGGCCGATTGTTAGGCAAGTCCCTGGAGAGGATAATTGATGAAGGCATGCGTATCGCATTTGGGAATGCCTCACGCGCTAATAGGAACATATGTTTCTCCTGGGCCACGAATTCCAGCGAAGGCTGATATGGAGGCTATCCACCAGAACCCACACACATGTGGCAGAGAAACTAACACAAAAAAAGGGTTTATTAAAATATATTTTCAGCTTCCCTGGTCATAAAAGCTAAGTGGCTTATTGTGTCTTCTTCTGTGAGCTTTTTGTCGTAAAAATTAGTCTTAGAAGAGAGTTGACCAAAAACAAAATTAGTTCTGGTTCAAAGATGCTAGGAATTAACCTTCCCAGTTGATAATAGTTTCTTAATGCCAGAATCTAGTCAATAGATGCGGACCATGATTAGCCCAGAAAGATAAGAATTAATTTGTATTAATTTTGAGAAGGAAAGAAACAAAAAATTAATCAATAAATGAGATTTCTGCTTTTCTTGGCGATCTCGTTAAGTGTTTCAACTTCAGCTTGGGGCCAGTTTTCAATTGGTATGTCAGTAATTTGATTTCCTGACGCGATAATGATTGCAAATCAATTCTAAATCATTCCATTGTAAATAGATTCAATGAAACACTTTTCAACAACTAAGCCTTGAAGACATAAACGCGAATTGATGAAGCAAATTATTGGCGATTACTTCGAGTTAAGGCGTATTTGTAACGCCCAGACCAGGCGGTTGGCATTAATTGATTGATTGGCTTGTTTAGATTAGAGAAAATGAAAGTTTCCCAATGCCAAAATGGGTCAGATACAAATACAGATACAGAGACACGATCGGATACAGAGATACATACTATATAAGTAAAGAATGGATTGATCCGCGCTTGCATTTCCGTTGAGAGTGCCGGCTTGTTTTCCAATCAAGCCCTTGGATACTTGGGCAAACACGCACACTTTATCAGCTCATTAAGTATCTTGTGGATACATTCTTCAGATTGGTAGCGCATAAGTCATGGCCAACTCAAATCCAGCTGCTGTTTGCTTTTGCGCTGCCGATCGAGAGGTGTTTGAGAAATGCATTCTTCATTGATTTTTCTCTTTTTTAACATTTCGGTTCGGTTCGTTTCGGTTTGCTTTGTTTTTGTTTGTTTCTTGTTAACTGCATTACACAATGCTTTGGGCTGGAAAGCGCACTTCAGTTTCTTACCCTTTCGGGGGCTGCTGGTGCTTCTGGAAACTTAGATTTGTGGGAAAATGCTCGACGGCCGGCTGTTGCCTGTTGTCATTGAGTTTTATTTGTTTTTAATTTTTTATTGACATGTGAAGTTCGTAAAAGTTTAGTGAACTCTCCGGTTTATGGTTGGTTTTCCACTGCCTCCAGCTGAAGCGTGAAAATCAAAAGTATTGAACTTGAAGATCCACCGTGGATTTGATTTTTTATTGAGAAGATACATCTACCTCTTTATGGTGGAACTAATGCATTAGTCTGATGATTTGAGGGAATTATTCAAAGAATTTACGATCTAAATTATGTGATAAAACCAAAAAATTATGATACTTAAGAGTAAGAATTTCTTGCCCTAGCCTTCGTTCATGATCTATGGTCAGAAGGAATTCCCCGAATCTTGAAGTATTTTTCTTTGTATCTGAGACTTGTTTATCGTTTATAAATCTCTCATTCTCACCTGTCCCTCGTGCACCCTCCCCAGACCTCAGGTGGGCCCTTTGTTGCCGCAATTTATTTAAATGCACTTTATAGATCGGTCGAGTAACACCTGGCCAGGGCAATAATTTGCGCTGTCTTAACGGAAATGCACAAAATTATGGATGCATCAGACAGCTGGTCGAGAGAGGCTAGGAGTACACTGCCACAAAAGTCCCCCATTTCCCAGGCTCCGGCCACAAACACATGTCAAAACAGAATCTCCACAAGGAGGGGATCCACAATTGTTGAACTCATTAAATGGCAAACAATAGATCGTGGAGCATTGTTCTTCGGAGGTAATTCGATATGGAAACTTAATATATCTTTCAAATACTCGGGCCGAGCTTTTTGAAGTAATCGGGCACTCCGGCAGCATTTAACTAAACTCGGAGACCATTAAAATATTTTTATGGACCACAAAACGGAATACCCCAGAAACTCCCCATGTAAACAAGAACACAAACAACTGAAAGGAGCGGGGCGTGTGTCTGAGGGCCTGGGCCGTAGGGCATTCTATAAACAAATATAGAGATCTGTGGCCCAAAACAAAAGGAGCTCTACCACCAAACTCCGCTGACCAACAGACGCCTCAAATGATCTATGGAAATTCTTCCCAGCTCCAGTATCAACATGAGCAAAACAAAACGTTCCAGAGTTTACACAAATGGGAACATTACTCTCCCGATGCTTAATTGTGGTCCGAGATTTTGATGTAGGAACCCCACATCCACCAGACTTCCCGCACGAGATCTGTAAGCGGTCGGCCCGAAAGTCCAGTCCCTCCGCGTGTGTTTGTTTGCATTGGCCATAAATTAATGTTATAGACCAAGTTTTGATAAGACATTGACGCCGTCTGTGAGGCGGCCGCGGCGGCGACCGCAACAACAAGCCGAAACTCTTGCAACAAAAACAGAAGAAGAATGGATGTCGGCCACCGGAACATTTAACGGGTCAGCGGCTGTTGATGTGCAGTCATGGGTGGTTGGGGTCTATCGGGGGCTACAAGGGGTCTATCCGGGGTCCATGGGCCTGGCAACAAATTCGAAGCTCGTTAGTGCAGACACTTCAGATAAGAACGCAAAGATGGGCGAGCGAATAAATAGTTTCTAGTTTTCAGATTGTTTTCCTCACCAGAATGTGGGTCAGTTTAAAAGAAAACGACTTAAGGTCGCTGAGTCTTGATTTAAAAACGTTGGGTCTGATTAAGAACCCGAAATAAGCAAAGCTTTTGTAAAATAAACAAGGTTATCTCGGAGTATAACGTTCAAAGGAATCCCTTCTATAATAAAGTCTAATTTAGTTATCAGAAATATGTTTAATCAAAAAAATATACCTTCTATCATGCACAAATAAACCTTTTACCTGTCGAAGTCGAGTCTCGAATATCCTCAAAACGATCAACAGGTTGAATGGAAATATTCCATGTTCCGCTTGGTGATATATCTTGTAACCTCTGCCGAGAACGGACTGCATCTTTATCGGTCTGTTTGTCAACATTCTCGAGACTGATAAACGATCGTTGATCGAATGCCACAACAGCTGTCATTGAACTTCATTGATAAATGCGCTTAGGGAGACCGGGTAAGACAGTCCTCGGTCTTGCCATGGTTCTCGAAAGTATCGGCTTGCGATGCAAGTGATAAGCTAAACACATATTCCACCGATCTCACCCCCAGAACTGGTAGTATCGGGTTTCAGGTTCTACCTGTTCTGTCACCAGGCGTCGCACCAAATGACCCTAAATCGCCAAAGATATATCAATATCATGGCCCCACTTGTCAACAGGTTCGCGTCTGTCCATCCACCCACACCCACTGCCTGGGGCAGAGATGAAACATTTCCCCTTTTCCGGGAAAGGAAGTGTCTGCTTTCTTTTGCCGGAATCCCTAGCTGAACGGAACCGCGGGCAAAACACTCGCAAGTGCTGTATAAATATTATAGAGTGTGAATCGGGTGAGCTGTCAGGGCTCTGGACTAATTATGCTTTATGTTTGCGTTGAAAGATGTTCTTCGCCCTTCCGCAGAAGCGAATGTTTAAAATTTGTTTGTTTTCCTCGTCTTAGTGGCTTTCCTTTGAGGTGTGTTTAAGGTTTCCACTGAAGGTAATCTATCTGATGAAAGCCGGATGAAAAATTGGCTCAATTAAAGATGGTAGAGTTCACAGAAAGAAAGTGCACAGGATGTGAGACTTTTGAGTTAAAGGCTTGCTGAAGATGTATTGAACTTTTAAAAAATATCTTCTTGATTAATTTATCAAAGGAACACCTAAACGACCTTTACGGGCTGGAGACTCTTGAGTCTGCATTCCCCCATTTACAAATGCCAGCAATCAGCCTCAGCTTTTCGCCAATCTATTTTGAATGTGGTAGTCTGAAGGCGCAACGGTGGCTCGTCCATCAGCAGACTCTGCTCAGACACTGGAAATAATGGGTGTACAGACGTACATATATTTAAACATCTGACAGACAGCTGCCGAAACGTGCCGGCTAACATGAGTCACGCATAGAGTGTGAAAATCTCCCGAAGGCATCATTCCAAAGTCAGTGGGAATACCCCCTGAAAATTGCAGTTACGCCCACTCGGAATTTGTTTGCCACTCAACAGACAACGGGCTGAGGTAATGGAAAACATACCTGGCTGCAAAAAGCGTTTTCCACACACATTAAAATGCCAAAATCAAGCTGGAGTCTGGAAAACTAATGAAACGACAAAACAAATTGTCGGCAGACACGCGTGGCCAACACGCCGACAGCCGAAAGAGGCAAGGATCCCGTAGGATCAGGTTCAACTCCGCGGCTGTCGACTGCCGTTGGCAGTTTGTCTTTTGGCCTACAGGCTCTGACAGCTCGAGAGATCAGAAACATTTTGGCATTGCATTGATTAGTGTTCTAAATAACCCAGATGTCCCAATCAGTGGCAAACTGACACTTTGTATGTGGTTCAAAGTGGTTTCGAGAATGTGATCCGATTGGGAATCGAACGGGGATCGGGATCAGAGAAGGCGACCGACTCGCCTCGACACGACATCTGACAAATTGCTTAATTAATGCGACTCGAAGGCTATTTGTTGCCGAAAACCAGTTATTGACATTTCTTTAATGGCCATTCAAGTTTATCCTAAATAATTTCGTTTTCGTTATACATTTTTTGCTTGCCAGAAATTGCTTTCAACTGATGTCGGCATGTCATAATTATTTTGAGGTTTTTTTTGGGGCATCCTTGAAATAATGTATCTTAAAAGTCACAGTATTTTTTGGGGTAATTTGTATTATTTAATATTAATGATGTCTGTTTGGAATACACACCTGGAGTCACCGTGGGACTCGAGTAGTAAACTTTATAATGTACTCCCTCTTAATTGAGATAGCAAAATCTTTATATTCTCATAACCGTTTCCATTTTCTTCTTTTACGATTACTAAATCGTATCTATATTGGATTTGCAATTTGCTTAGCCAAAATTGTTAGTTTTAAAGCCAACGTAGACTCAACAGTTACCCCCTCGATTTGGCCATTTGGGGTTCGAGCCGGGAGATAATTCAACACAGCTTGTTCAATAAAATCGTTAATTGCCACTCAAATGGCAACATTTTTGTGACGCAGACGCGACAGGATAAAGGCTTATCAAATGGCAGAGACTGTGGGGAAAAGTGAAGCCAAACTGGTTGGATGGCTGGGGCAGCGACAAGGCGATAAAAATTTGTGGTCAAAACGAGAGATACGAATCATCAACAGCGTCAGGCGACATGCAACGTAAACAAGCAAAATTAATGCAATTTCTTCAATGTATGAACAATTAACCAGCTCCTCGGAAGGGGCCAGTTCAGCCTGGCGGTGATCGGGACAATTGGCCAACTTCCATTGGCCACTGGTGGCTAAAACGGCGGCGCCATCAAATGGTTCAAATGGCGCCTGGAGCGCGATCGTGGGCTGACTTCCCAGCGGTTTGGTCGGCGCCTTTTTACAACCAAAACTAACACGCTCGCGGACCGTGTGCTAATTAAATAGTTTACAAGTCAGCTCTGATTGCCAGGACGGTTGGCAGTCAGAGCCCGGTTTTGGCCACCGTCAAAGATTTATTGAAGTTTGGCCGAAAACATAGTGGCAACGGGGCGGGCCCCAATGGGACAGCTCTCCTGCGGCCAAATGATTTGTTTACTGCCGATCGCGTATAGCGTGTGCCATTAATGGCTGCCATTTCGTATTAATAGCTGTCGATGTCTGCAGATGACCGGGCGACCCAGTTAATGTCGAGTTAACGGCCGGTTAACGATTGTACAAAAATTGAATAACTTGCATAAGGCAACACTTTATAAGACTGGTCGTAAATTTAAATATCTTAAAGAGTATTTAAAATATTTAAGCAAGATTAGAATCCTTGAATATGAAATTTAATATTTAATCTTGCATGTTCTTAAGGCAAAGATCAGAATACCCTAAACTAGCCCTTAGGGTCTTACATATATCAAGAGCTTTACATAACTCTTCGCATTCGTAGCTAAATCGCATCTCATTTCCTTTCTTGTCCATCCCAGACAGTTTCCAACTCCTCTGCAACTTCCTTTAGCTTTCCTTTTTTTCTTTTGGCTTTCTTAAGGCCCAGCCCCGGACATACATATATAGTCTGAGGCTGTCTAGACAGACGACAATGCTGGCGACATATAGTAAGTTGCCGGAGGAGGATGATTCAGAGTTTATAAATTTAATTATGACATTACTTATTATGCGACACTCGCCTCAAAGGCAGCACCAGTGCATAAGCCAGACAAGGCAACTGAAAATATAAAAACAATTCGAGTTATTAATAAAATCTGACAGCTGATGACAAATTACCAGAAAAAAAACCCCAGAAATGGAGCTCAAGTATCCCAAAAAAAAAAAAAGTGTGGGCGACTCGTGTCCCATGTAGTGGTTTTGGGCTGTATACCGTCAGATATCGGATATCATTAAGCTTAGTCAAGACCCACTCAAGCGTAACTAATGAGAGCGATACGCGAAGAGGCCCCAAAAACCTCAGGAAACCCCAAAACGCAAACCGATCACCTCGGCGCATGTGCAACGATCGTGGCAGTGCTGGCTAACGATTTTGGACAAACAGCGACTCCAGCGAAGCTGAAAATGCATTTCGAGTGATTGGCAAACACGACCCGGCCATTTGTCCCCCTTTCCGCCTAATGGTTAAGGCAATGCTTTATGGCTAATGGTTGAATGGACATTTCGACGCCTTTTCGTGCACTTTTCGTGAAACGATTGCAAGTGCCCGATAAGAGTTTTTGACTCGTAAATCGTGATAATTATCGCGGCACAAGTGCATCGAAGGTTGGCCCACCTTGGGCAACTCTGGACATGTTCATGGTTTCGTGGCGCTTATTAATTTATTAAATGAACCGCTACACGAAGGAGATTTGGCTGCGGACTTACACAATTCTGATTCCCGATTAGATAAAGGCTATAGCCTGCTTTTGGCACTCCAGCGAGAAAAACTTAATTAGGGAGTTGGATAGGAGACCTCCTTAATAGCTTAAGAAAATGGTTCCCATCCCAACAAGTCGTGAGGGGCTTTCATAGTTAAAGTTTCTTCTTATTAAACTGAGGAATTGATAAATATTTTTGTATACATTTTGAAAAAGAAACATATCATAGTTTTGAACAAATAGTTTTTTAATTTTAAAACAAATTAGATCAAAAAGAAATGCGACAAATTCAACACTTGATGGGGAATTTCACACACATAGTTTGGGTAAACACAATTTTCTTACCTTTCGCAAGTCCAAACCAAACATCCGCAGTGCCGGAATGGAGCGGGCAAGAACTATTTCCTCGGGATGCCACATACCCAGGTGACAACCGCAGACGCAGAAACTTTTACGATGCCCCATGGGCGGGACGTTCTGGGGCGGTACTGGTTGTAGGTACTTGAAAATTTAATGTACCCGGTCGGTGTTGGCTGCCAAACGCTTGACTTGTCCTCGGT
>NW_027222829.1:0-8000 GCF_030179905.1 Drosophila bipectinata | reverse complement strand
TGGTGTTCCATGGGCCGTAGAAACACCAACACTAAAACCGGCAATAAACTAAGCCCAGTTACTGTTACATGACATATGATGTCAAAATATGAACAGTAAGCCAAAATTTTAAAATTAAATGGTTTTTACAAGCCAATACTCAATACTCTTACAGGGTAGTTTTAAATTCAAATTTATAGAACTTAGCCAATAAATAAATACAGTACTTAGGCAAAAATAATGTAGTATTGGTCCTCTATTAAAAAAAGTTACCAACATATAACCCCAGAAGGGTACACATATCTAAAACTTCCTCCAAAACTTCCTCCAAAACTTCCTCCAAAACTTCATCCAAAACTTCCTCCCCGGTTAAAGTGTGCGTAGCTAATGACTTTTTGGCTAATTGCAGCTGAATTTTAATTACATTCGGGCTGAACTTTCAAGTAGTTTTAATTAACTTTTAAGACCTGCATTTAAGCCACCCTCGCAAAACACTATACGGAAGGCTTGTCGATGCCGGGCTTATCTTTATTAGCGACATGTATTTCTAATTTTAAAATCAATGGCCGTCAAGTATTTGAGCCACTCGGGGAGTACGGCACAGACTCCTTTAACTGCGCTGGCCGGGAATAGTTTATCGTGTGGCCAAATTGAAAATGCTGCCGGCCGAAACTAACTGCTGGCCAAAAACAAAGTAGATAGCGTGCCGAATTCATTGAATATAGCTGGTTTTATTTCTGATCGGTCGTGCAGCGAGGGAGGGCAGTTGCAGGCAAATAGTTTTGTTAATTGAAATAAAATTCAATTTGACGTTTTTATGGCATGTGGAGATAGTTTGGCTAAATACGTGAGAAGCTGTTGCGAATAGCAAGCCCGTGGTGTGAAAGTAGTTGCTCCAAAGAGCCGGCCAATCGAGTCGCGGCCAAACGATTCATTTACGATGTGCGATTGGAAAAACCCCCAGGAAATCTTCGATGCTTAATCGTATTTCTCGCATATTTATCGTCCCAACATAATCCTGAACATGGCCTGATATTTTTTCCTTACGGAATCTAAAATGGAATATTTTATGGGCTAAGCGAAAATTTTTTTTTCCATTTGCAGTTTTATGTCTTATTTTTAGAAACCGCCGCCTGCTCGCTGGATATTTTTAAAGTCAAGCCACCAGCGACCGTGGGGAGGTCTTAAGACAAGTGGCAAGTGTGGTCATAAAATTTATGTGCAAATATCTAATCCGCATATGCAAATTCGACTATGCGGGCACAATTTTCCAAGACATAAACTTTGGTATTACCCACATGGGGAACGGAGATTTCGCAACTATGAGGGAAATATAGAGGCGGCAGTCGATCCGAGACGCTGTGACCTTTGCCAGTGCTTGTCAAACTTATTGGGAACATGATCGATTGCAGTTAGCGTAAATGAATGGCACATTAATTTGCATTTAAATGCACCACAAAAAATATTTCTCGCCATTTTCAGCATGTCATTGACTAATGAGCGAGCCGCCGAAAATTTTGTAAATTACAAACCGAAAAAAAATGGAAACATTTTCTGCAACCGCAACTGCCTCAGCAGGAAACATAAATTACACGACCCAGACGAAATAGATTGCGGTGCTGGTTGCGCCTCTGCAAAGCAGCATAAATATGAGAAATATGAAAAACATTTTGCAAATGTCACATTCGCATGGCGAGGAAAACCGATCTCCGTGCCAAATTTCAGGCGCACCCCATTCGAAGCAGCTATTTGTGTTTATTTTTATGTGAAAGAGGTGTTTGCACTTGCTCTTGGGGTATATCTGCAATTATCACTTGTATTACATCTAGAAACACTAGAGTATTCAGAAATCGGGACTGACAGCTTCTATTGACAGGTCTGTGCGTGGAAATCCATGAACATTAGTGTTCGAGTGCTGAACTCGACTCATCTTTCGGCACATCATCTGAAGAGACTTCTCTCGTCGTAATGCTGGCAAATTATTTGCGCAAATAGTTACCAAGTGTTTGCTTTGAGTATTTTTATTTATTTTGTTTCGTTTTATTGTTTGTCGGTAGTTTCAAAAGATTTTCATTGCTTCTATTATGGCCCACGTTAGTCGTTTAGATGATAAAACCTTCGAGCAGAACCTGGATCACTCACCTGGTTATAAATTTTGGCAATGGTTTATTTTCTCTAGCCGAATGGAAATTCAATTGAATCATTAATACGTGTCTGCATTTTGAATGAAGTTTCCACCACTTTGATCTATTCCTCGCAGATTTTAATGGTTCCCAAAAACTCATCCATAAACCCAAAGATCAATCGTGAAGACTCAGACTTCCGATGAAACTTGAAGCGACTAATCTGCAACACGATTTCCACATCAGGCCGGCTCAGTTTGCAATAGAGTCAGCTCGTCCAACACGGCTTGGCCAACAAATATTTATAAATTGCATACGCGATCGGGCCTAATGTGGCCACTTTAATAGACGCCGCCACTTATCGGGCGCCGCTGATCGCTGAAACACCAACCGCCAAACACTCGGAAACCACTTATTATAACAAACAAAATGCTATAATTAATTTTTCTATTATTTTCTCAAATACACCCCTCCATTATAGTGGAGGAGGTGGCGGCCACGCCAGAACGTGGCCAGCTAGGAGTCAGATGCAATTTCCTGGCCAACTTAATACTCGATTAATTTACGACGAGCACGAAAACAATTGAGTCGAGCATTCGAAGCGGCCTCGTCGGCGGGATGCTGCCCGTATTATGACGTGCCGGGCCGAGTTCGATCAAAGAAAGCATAAATAACATCCCGACAGCCGGTCGGGACGAGGCGGCCCAGACTGGAAACTGGTTCAGAATTTGGTTGGTGGCCCGGGCCGAAATTTATGCAAACGGGTTAATTAACTAAGGCAGCAAAAAAAGAGGGAAAATAACGAAATTCGGAACGTTAGCTACGTGAGGCTGTTAAGAGGCTGCAGCCTGAAGCCGGGTGGTCCACCTTCCTCCTACCCACTCCCCACTCCCCACTCTCTCTTAACGGCTTTCAATGTGGGCCAACAGTGGGCGGCTAACAAGGCAATAACAGAATCTAGCCAAGCAGCCAACCACATTTGTATCCATCATTTCGGACATTTCAAATGTCAATTTATATATAAATCGCTGGCAAGTCAGTCGGTCAGTGAGTCAATCACTCAATTGAATGCAATTCATTCATTCACTCACTCACTCACTCATTCATTCGTTCATTGATTCATTTATTTATTTATGCAGTCGTCCAGCCAGCCAGCGTGTTGCCACAAGATTTTTATCGCAGTTGCCTACAGACGCTTAATTGCCGCTTGATTACTTGTGGAAATATCGGAAAGCAATCGCCAATGCATCAGTTGGATATGTTTTTATTGAAACCGAGACTTTAGGCTTTAATACTCAATGTTTTTGGGGAATTGCTCATTCAAAGAGCATTTAAAGTCTGCCACTTGGACTGTAAAGATTTCGGATAATTGATTGTCAGGCATTTCTAAGATTTTCTGATTTGACTCCGCTCGCTGCTGACATGCATTGCGCATACGCAACGTTGGCCGCGAGTGCTGCGATCGAACTCATAAATCATTTAATCAATATTTTGCCGTGTCGAGCGTAACAAAAGTTATGTTGCCCACAAAACACATGCTCCGAATGCGAGAATTCGTTGGACTTTTATAATTTGGTAGCGGCCGAATGCAAGAGACTTTGCAATTAAACTGTCAATTCATTGGTATTTTTAGAATTATTAGTATTTGATTGTTAATTTATTGCAATGCATTTGATTTGTGGCCGTGTTGAATGGCCGGACATGGCCAGTCTTGGTAGTCGCATTGTGTATACGCCATGTTGTGCAGCGAAAATGACATGCCCCAAGGCTGCCATGCCACCTTCTCTGAAGTGAGACTAATGACTGTAGTTCCAGGGCAATCGAGTCTATAGTTGCCATCTCGGAGGGTCCGGGAAATTGGTCATTTATTATTCTCATTCAAAAGACCAACTCGAAGTGCCGCCCACTGGACCTGGAACCTTCAAATTTTACGCATATTCAAGCCAAGAACCGTTAAATGAAGGGAAGTACTCTTAAAAAGCCCACACACGGGACTTCTGGCCACAAGACTGGCCCAAAGTGGCCCAAACTAGCGATCGTCAGCCAGAAAAGCTCCAAAGGTAGAAAAAAAACAAAACGTGATCATTAGTAAAAAATCAGAGAAAACAAAATTGTCAATAAAACCAAAAGTCGGAGAGACTAACTCTCAGAGGCAAATGGCAAGCGACTCGAGACCCACGCAATAAATCTTCAGTGGGTGTGCAGTGGCTCTCAAACTGTTGGCATGACACAACGCATTTCCAACTTGGGCCACGACCATCGAAGGCGATGGCGCAGAATCGTGATCCTCATTGTAGACTCTAATGACATCATTTGCTCAGGACGAAATATCTGAATGGCGTCAGTTGATTGAACTTTTTATTGGTCTGAAGCCAGTCTGAAGGAGTTCGTCGCAAACCGGGCCTTTCTCTTGCCACTCTTTTTCATTCATGAAAATGCAAATCTTCCTAGCTATGGCAAGCACTTGACAGCCTGCACTGTATAGTCTTCAAATTGTAGCCATATGCCAAGTGCCTCGAGGCAGGCTCAGCTTCCTTCTCCCCCTAACCCGAGAGCGTCTCTGGATGGAGTGGAACTACTATCACCTATCCCATCGTGTCGCGTGCTATGCTTTTCCATATTTTCATACATCCATTTTCGATACCCTATAAGGCTTAGGTATAGTGACTACACTGTCTCTCTAGATGTTATTCTTTATATACCATTTTGTTAGTTATTATTTGCTCAACATTTTATATCAAGTAGAGCAATAAACTGTCGTTCACCTCGAAAGTGTTGCAATTTTTTGCTCAATTTTTACATAGATCGTGCTATCAATTTGAAAAGTGTTTTTTGCGTTGGTTTTACCGGATTTATGAATGAATTTATTTTCGCATATATGTACATACATACGTACCTCCTTCTTAGCCATATACTCGTACGTTTGGCAGACTTGTCTGGCTTGTTCCGACGACTTCGGCTCCCACATTTGTAAAGTTTTTTTTTTCGTCCATCGTCCACTTGGGCCGTCGTCGCATTTGTCGTTTGTCGCCCGAATAGGAAACTCTATGGAGATGTGGGCGGGCTTCGAGGAGCTGCCTACGCGCAACCCACAAAACCCACCAACTGGCTGGATGGCCGGTGGTTTCTGTGGGTCTCCGAACAGCCGTTGGTGGCTGTTTAGGTGCAGTTAGTTGGCTGCCACCGACAATGACGTCGTGGCCCAGTAACCCAAGCTGGGGAAAGCTCTCATAAGCGGGATTAATTATTTTCCTCCAGCCTGTGTACCTTCGGGTATTTTCCATTGATTGGTACTATTATTTTTGTCGAAAAATACCTTTCTAAGGTTCAGAATTTTGAAAGATTGCCTAGCTATTGAAAAATTTTATTAAAAACACACCTTTCTCTCTTTACAGAATGCCACTGCAGCAACGTGGGGTCCCTGTCCTCTGACTGCGATAAGCGCACCGGGCAATGCTCCTGTCTGGCGAATGTCACAGGAAGGAGGTGCGACAAATGTCGGCCAGGACATTGGAACCTCACCGAGGGTATGGGCTGTCGGGACTGTCGCTGCGATCCGCATGGATCCCGAGGCAACGAATGCAATCCGTGGACGGGTCAGTGCGACTGCAAGATCGGAGTTGGAGGTCAGCATTGCAACGAGTGCACCGAAGGCTTCTTTGGCTTCAGCACGGAGGGCTGTCAGCGCTGCTCCGCTTGCACCGCGGAGGGTCAAGTGTGCGACCCGAACAATGGCCGTTGCATCTGCCCCAAGTTTACGAGGGGACTGGGCTGCAGCCAGTGCGTCCCGGGCACCTGGGGCTGGCAGGCGCGTCTGGGCTGCCGGGAGTGCGAGTGCGACCACGTAGGATCCATTGGACAGTACTGCCGCACCGGAGATGGGCAGTGCCAGTGCCGAGAGGGCTATGCTGGCCGAAATTGCAACTCCTGTGCCGTGGGCTACTTCGGGTATCCGGAGTGCCGCCGCTGCGGCTGTGATCCTGATGGCTCTTTTACCCAGCCGGATGGATCGATTGCATGCGACTCGAATGGCCAGTGCCCCTGCAAGTCCCTGGTAGCGGGACTCAAGCGGGACGCCTGCATGCAGAGCACCCTTGGCTTGTCCGCCGTTAGTCCAGAGGGGTCCCCCCGCTGCTTCTGCGTCGGTCGGTCAGGGGAGTGTGAGCAGAGCAACCTTTCCTGGGGTCACATTCGCATGTCGGAGTCCCGGAACCTCAGCATCCAGCAGATACGGCCCCAACACGTGCCCACCGGGGACTACGAGTACATCGTGGTGGTTCAGATGGAGGGCAGCAGCTTCTACCGGGAGGATGCAGAGATCCAGCGCATGAACGACCTGAGCCTGGTGCCCAAGTCGACGGGAAATGTCTCCATCGGAGCCTATGGCCAGTTCTACCACCCACTGTACTTCCAGTTGCCACCCCAGTTCTACGGGGATCGCATCAGCAGCTACGGTGGCTACTTGTACTTTACCCTCATCACCGAGGGTGCCCATAAGCCCTTGGAGAGGAAGATCCTGGCCCAGTATCCTCTGGTGCAACTGCACGCCCACTCCAAGCTGCTTCTTGATTTTTACGAGTACGAGGAGTTCGAGTACTCGTTGAATGTGACCCACAGGGTGCCGCTACACGAGTCCTTTTGGAAGTATCATCACAACAACCAGGCCGTGGATCGAGGCACTCTGATGGCCGCTCTCCAGAACATCCGCCATATCTTTATACGTGCTTTTGCATTTGCCGATTTCCAGGAAGTAGTGTGAGTATTAATAGAATAACACTATATACACACTATACTATTTACTAAATTAATATTTGATAGACTTCAAAATGTGCACATGGATTCGGCCATTTATGTTCAAGGGTCCACCAATCTTATTGCCAAAGGCGTGGAGCGCTGTAGGTGTCCCAAACGATTTGATGGCTTGTCCTGTCAGGATCCGGGAAGATCCTTCTATCGCTGGCGCAACACTACCATTGTGGAGAGTGTGTTCATCGAGGATCTGATCGGGAGAGCTGCTCCCTGCCACTGTAATGGCCGTAGCAGCGATTGTGACAAAGAAACAGGAGTGTGTCTGGTATGTAGAAATATTCATTATCATTACTACCGGTACTATAATCCACAAATCTTCCACAGAACTGTCGCAGCAATAGTGGCGGGGACCACTGCCAGCAGTGCGCCGAGGGCTTCTTCGGGGATCCCAATTCGCCGCACGGCTGCCAGGCTTGTCCTTGTCCGGAGACCAATCGCAACTTTGCCCGTGGCTGTAATGTCTGGGACGGAGAAGTTAGCTGCGTCTGCAAGCCAGGGTATACTGGGCGACTGTGTGAGCGCTGCCAGAGGGGCTACTTCGGAGATCCCATGCGGTATCCCAACAGCACTTGCCAGGCCTGCAACTGCCATCCGGACGGAATAAGAGCGGAGGGCTGTGATCTGGAAACCGGACGATGCTACTGCCGTGAGGGCGTCACTGGGCTCAAGTGCGACAAGTGCCAGGCAGAACGCCATCATCTAGTGGATAATGGATGTCGAAGTAAGTGGGCTCTAAGATGTAGAATGGAGAAGAGTAGATCATGATTTGTTTTATTTCAGTCTGTGACAATTGCACCCTCTTGCTTCTGGACTATGTCGAGTTGATCGGCCACAAACTGCGACGGGGAATGCACAACATGGATCTGACTGGCATCCCGGCTCCGTATCTCAAGTTGTCCGAGTACGAAAGGGCACACGATGTATGGAGCGCACGGCAACAAGATTTCAACCAGGCACGCCGACTCCTACATGAATATGACACTCCTGGCCTCGTCAAACTTGATGCCCATGCTGAGAACCTAAAGTTCCAATCCCGAAAAGCTGTGAGTACGATCGGAAAACGGTCGTTTGCCATCAAGTCGATGTGGG
>NW_027222828.1:0-2091 GCF_030179905.1 Drosophila bipectinata | reverse complement strand
CTTTTGCAAGGGTGCAACAAGAAAGGAAAGCTAACTTGAGGCGGAACCGAAGTTTATATACCCCTGCAGTTAAGATAGGACATAAATCGCAAATATCTGATATAGTTCGCGGAACCTTATGATAATTTTAAATTAAAAACAAATAATAGAAATAAAAAATTTAAAACAAAACCCAATGTTCGATCTTCTAAAATACCAAATTGGTATTTTGACAAAAATATAATCCATAGGAAAAAATAACAATCTAACTCTAAAAACACCAAAGTTAAGGCGTTTTCGATCAACCAATTGCATGTCAACTATGTGCTTAAGTGGGCCGATCCCGGCCGTTCGTACTTATATACTGCGTGCAAAGGAAAGAAGAGCAAAATTACTAAAATTACAGTACCCTCTGCAAGGGTGCAACAAGAAAGTAAAAGCTAACTTGAGGCGGAACCGAAGTTTATATACCCCTGCAGTTAAGATAGGACATAAATCGCAAATATCTGATATAGTTCGCGGAACCTTATGATAGTTTTAAATTAAAAACAAATAATAGAAATAAAAAATTTAAAACAAAACCCAATATTCGATCTTCTAAAATACCAAATTGGTATTTTGACAAAAATATAATCCATAGGAAAAAATAACAATCTAACTCTGAAAACACCAAAGTTAAGGCGTTTTCGATCAACCAATTGCATGTCAACTATGTGCTTAAGTGGGCCGTTCCCGGCCGTTCCGAGTTATAAACTGCGTGCAAGAAGAGCAAAATTACCAAAATTAGAATACCTTTTGCAGGGGTGCAACAAGAAAGGAAAGCTAACTTGAGGCGGAACCGAAATTAATAACCCCTGCAGTTAAGATAGGATATAAATCGCAAATATGGAATATAGTTGGCGGATCCTTATGAGAATTTCAAATTATAAACATCTTATACGAATAAAAAATGAAAAAAAAGGTCAATTTTCTATCTTCAAAAATTCCAAATTGGTATTTTGACAAAAATAGAATCCATAGGAAAAATTAACAATCTAATTCTAAAAACACCAAAGTTAAGGAGTTTTCGATCAACCAATTACATGTCAACTATGTGCCTAAGTGGGCCGATCCCGACCGTTCCTACTTATATACTGCGTGCAAAGACGAGAAGAGCAAAATTACCAAAATTACAATACCCTCTGCAAGGGTGCAACAAGAAAGGAAAGCTAACTTGGGGCGAAACCGAAGTTTATATACCCCTGCAGTTAAGATAGGACCTAAATCGCAAATATCTGATATAGTTGGCGGATCCTTATGAGAATTTCAAATTATAAACATATTGTACGAATAAAAAAATTTAAAAAAATGTAAATTTTCTATCTCCAAAAATTCCAAATTGGTATTTTGACAAAAATATAATCCATAGGAAAAATTAACAATCTAACTCTGAAAACACCAACGTTAAGGCGTTTTCGATCAACCAATTGCATGTCAACTATGTGCTTAAGTGGGCCGTTCCCAGCCGTTCCGAGTTATAAACTGCGTGCAAGAAGAAGCAAGAAGAGCAAAGTTACCAAAATTAGAATACCTTTTGCAAGGGTGCAACAAGAAAGGAAAGCTAACTTGAGGCGGAACCGAAGTTTATATACCCCTGCAGTTAAGATAGGATATAAATCACAAATATGGGATATAGTTGGCGGATCCTTATGAGAATTTCAAAATATAAACATCATATACGAATAAAAAATTAAAAAAAATGTCAATTTTCTATCTTCAAAAATTCCAAATTGGTATTTTGACAAAAATATAATCCATAGGAAAAATTAACAATCTAACTCTGAAAACACCAACGTTAAGGCGTTTTCGATCAACCAATTGCATGTCAACTATGTGCTTAAGTGGGCCGTTCCCAGCCGTTCCGAGTTATAAACTGCGTGCAAGAAGAAGCAAGAAGAGCAAAATTACCAAAATTAGAATACCTTTTGCAAGGGTGCAACAAGAAAGGAAAGCTAACTTGAGGCGGAACCGAAGTTTATATACCCCTGCAGTTAAGATAGGACATAAATCGCAAATATCTGATATAGTTCGCGGAACCTTATGATAATTTTAAATTAAAAACAAATAATAGAA
>NW_027222827.1:0-15000 GCF_030179905.1 Drosophila bipectinata | reverse complement strand
AGACGGCAAAAGAACGGAATTTAAATAAACTTAACAAAAAAATTTAACAAAATGTAGTTTAATTAAAAATATGTTTAAATGTTCATTACTAATTGAATTACTTATCATTCCTATATAAACTGGGAGCATTTTGAGAAACCGTAGGGACTCCTCTACGGAGTATTTTAGGTGCACAAAGAAGGACTCCTCTACGGAGCATTTTAGGTGCACAAACACAATCCCAAAGTACTCCGCCTAGGTTATCTTCGGATGATTTTAGGACTCCTTTTCTTAATAATTGGAAGCAAAGAAAGGAGTCCGCACGGAGTCCCTGCGGTTTATCTAAGGGAGCATTCTGGGACTCCGAAATTACTCATTCTAGGAGTCCGCAGGGCACACCGTTTTCATATATTTTGAAATGGCACTTTTCTCCCAAAAACATGCTCTTACGGACACTTTTAGGAGCGTCCCTAGGAGGCTTTGCACTCCGCACAGGGAGTCCTAACGGAGCACCGTGCGGACTCCGCTGGTTGGCTGGGTATATTTAATTTTTTTTATTTTTCAACCATATGGGTGATCTGGAGACGATGATCTCGACGATGATATGCATCTTATACATATATTTATTTTTATTTTATTCCATTTTTTATTTTACATTTTATTAAAAATGATAAATGACTGTGGTCTTTTCCAATCTCCAACGTTTAAAACACCCCCTTCTCTTATTTATCCTTTTTTTGCTTTTTTTTTTTATTTTATTACATATTTTATAATTTTTTTATTTTACATCTTCGGGACCTTGGTCTCCTCATTTTGTTCTTCATTTCGTCGAGCTTGACCATCATCATCTTATTTTTTGTTTAGTTTTCAATTCGTTTTTTTCCATTTTAATTCGTTGATTTTTTAATTTTACATTTTATTAAAAATAATAAAAGACTTTGGACTTTTCCAATCTCCGACGTTTAAGACACCCCCTGCTCTTTTTTTTATATATATTTTTTATTTTTTTTACCATTTATTTAACTGAATAAAACAATTACCGGTTCACTCTCTTCAATTGGCCCATAGCCGTTGTACTCCAGGGTGGCGAAAGCACTCAAGAGGGTCATCAATTAATTCCAAATTAATCTTTCAACAATTAATTTTATATAATAATAATGTGGTGTTATTATAAACACTTCTCGACTTCTCTGATATTTATTTATTTTCTTATTTTAAATTAAACTATATTTCATTGATAACTATTTTTAACAATTTTTTCCCAATAATATTTTTATATAAAAAAAAAAAAAAAAAACTTTTTGCTGCCCGACTTCTCTGATATTTATTTATTTTCTTATTTTAAATTAAATTATAAACAATGAACAATGTTTTTTCCAATCGGTTTCACTTTTATCTTGTTTTTTTTATTTCTTTTTTTATTTTATTTTCTTTTTATTTATTTTCTTATTTATTTTATAATTTTTTTATTTTTTATCTTCGGGATCTTCTTTGGGACCTCATCTTGTTCATCTTGCCCTTCATCACCTTATTTTTTTTTTTAGTTTTCAATTCGTTTTTTTCATTTTTATTCATTAATTTTTTAAAATTATTTTTTTTTAAAAAGCAAAAGCTTAGTATAAAGAAGAGACTGCCCAGGGTGTAGAGCAAGGAAAACTTTCGGGCTTTCAAGATAAGAACGGGAATGTATAGAGTCGATAGGGATATGCAGAGTCCTCCCATTCCCAAACAGGCCACAAAACCCACAATTCTCTGCAGTCGCGACTGAAATATAAACGAAAATGGATTATAAATAAATTATTTAGGGTTTAGGACTCAATGTAATCCTACCAGTTTGGGACAACAGGAGTCCTGGGTGTCCTTTAGCCAGCTATTGGCCTTCGGCTCCGTGTTTTGGAAAATAGTCCCAGACTTGGGACCTTCAACTGTGACAGCTTCACATTGAAGCTCTTGTGATCACTCTGCAGCAATAAATATTCATCCAAATCGGACTTTAGACTACTCATGGCTAAAGTAGTTTTTCACAACTTTTTCTTAAAAATAATAATTTTCTTATTTATCGTGTGTCGTGTCAGAAACAAAACTAAACATGCGGAAAGGTACTAACGCCTGCGTGTCGCCAGCGATGCCAACCTGCTTTTAGACATAGTAGGTTGGTTTTCCGTTGTTATCGGTTATTGTTATCGCCTTTCGCGCCCAATTTTTAATCGTTTTCAAGTTTATTCCAAACCAAGAAGGCTTTGCATTCGATTTTCTGGCCAAAATGTGGGGTATATAAGGGGCACAAGCATTTCTTTTCAATCAGTCGGAGCTCAGCCGCTCAAGGAGCCACAACTATTTTATTTTTTGTATTCTTTTTATTTATATTTTTTTCTTTTCGACACACCGCAAAGGTGTGTTTCCGGAGCGCTCCGAAAATGGAGCGAAAAAGGAGTCCCAATGTAGCACTTCTTCGGAGCGATTGCGGAGCTCACCGAAGAAGGATCGAAACGAGACTCCCAAAGTAGCACCTTTTCGGAGTGTTTTCGGAGCCCTCCGAAGCAAAGAATAAAAAGGGCTCCTAAAGTCGCACCGTCACGGAGCGTTTTCGGAGATTTTCTTTGCTGCTCTTCTATTTTTCATCTGGTTCTCGTACAATCTTCCGTGCGTTTTGTTTTCTTTTCTTTTTGTGCGTTTTGTTCTTCTTTTATGCAAGTTAGTCAGTGCAAATTTTCGATTCCACGTGGTGCGTGCGTTTTTAAAATTTATAATTGTTTTGAGTTTACACAAATTGTTAAAAATGTCCAAACGAAGACTCGTAGAAAAACAATCTAATAGAATAATAGCTTCGTTAACTGACAACAGCAACGTTCGAAATGAAACAATCATTGAAGCAAGCGGGGATTTATTGACAAATAATATTGTCTCAGACCCCGTTTTCACCATAGAAAGTGCTGAAAGGGTAAATTTCAGCGATAGCTCGGGCGCAGAAGATGAGGAGTACGAAAGAGTAGACGATTGCGAGTCAAACGGATTCTCGTCAAAACTAAAGAAAGAGTTAGCTGAGTGGTCAATATTATTTAATATTTCAGGATCTGCCATTAATGGGCTTTTAAAAATTTTACGTCGCTATGGCTGTGAGTTAAGTGCCGACTATCGATCCCTTAAAAAAACTCCAAGGCAAGTGCCTAGCGTTGTGATGGGAAGTGGAAGTTATTTTCATTACGGTGTCAATGATTGCTTAACAGATTTCTTTGAAAAAAATACATTTCCAAAAAAAACCATAAGGCTTAATGTCAATGTAGATGGACTACCTTTATATAAAAGTTCAAAGCAGCAAGTGTGGCCTATTTTAATTAATGTGAACAATACTTCCCCCGTGCTTGTTGCGGGTGCTTTTGTGGGTGATAGCAAGCCTCCAAACGTTGATGACTTTGTTTCAGACTTCGTTTCGGAAATGAAAGAACTATTTCAAAATGGGTTTACTTATAAATCGGAAAATTTTGAAGTGCAAATAAGAGCATTCATTTGTGATGCACCGGCGCGTTCGTATATGCTTGGTGTCAAAGGTCATTCCGGTTATTTCAGTTGCGTTAAGTGTCACCAGCGGGGTGAAGCTTACAAGAATAGAATTATTTTCAAGCCTGAAATATCGCCGTTACGTACTAACGAGGAATTTCGAGCAAAAAAAAAACACAAACTATCACAAGATTAATGGCGCATTAAAAATTGAAGAGTTGCCAATAAATATAGTTGACACATTCGCGTTGGACTATATGCATGTAGTTTGTCTCGGTATACTAAAAACATTGATGGTGGCATGGCTAAAAGAAAAAGGTCAAGACTATTCTCTCACAACAGAAAAAATAGTCCTTCTCAATGAAAACTTATTATCATTGAAAAATAGCATGGGAAAAGAGTTTAACAGGAAACCCAGAAATACTTCTGAACTAGAGCGATGGAAAGCGACTGAATTTCGGCAATTTCTTTTGTACACCGGTCCAGTGGTACTTAGAAATGTATTGACAAAGGCACGTTATGAACATTTTCTGCAGTTAAGCGTTGGCATTAGTATACTTCTTAGTCCAGAATATTGTATTACGAAAAATGCGTGTGCCAAAGCACTGCTTTACAGCTTTGTGGATTTATTGACCACTCATTACAGTCCCATTTTTTAAAAATATAATTTCCACTGCTTGCTACATCTCTCTGACGAGGTTCTTTTATATAGAGATACATTAGATTCCTTTAGCGCATTTAAATTTGAGAGCTTCTTATATAAAGTGAAACAAATGGTTAAAAACGGAACAAACGTAAGCAGCCAAATTTATAATCGCATTGTTGAAATGAGCGTTAACTGTCCAAAGAGAACACAACTTTTCAGTTCTATTTTAAAAAAAGATTCGCGTGGTAATATAATTTCAATTCAGGCAAATACACTTTTCTATTCTATACATTTTCCTAATAATTTTTATATGGTGGGATCACACATTTTTAAAATAAAATTAATCGAGCAAGGAACAAACTGCTTAGTTGTTCAGTCAAACCAAGTATTAAATCTAGAAGAGTTTTTTTACGAGCCATTAAAGTCCAGTTTGGTACATTTATTTTGTTCACAGTCACTTATGTTAAGTGACGAAAATTGTACACATAGCGTTTCAAAAATTGAAAAAAAAATATCCCTTAGCAACAATAGGTTACTTATTTTTGCTGCAGTAATTCATCATCATGAATAAATTCACCGAACTGTTTATATACGACACTGATGAGGACAACATCATGTCAAATAAATTACCCACAACATCGAAATTCAATGGTAAGTGTATCATATATATTATATTATATGGTACTTATAATCCATAATTACCATTTCTTGCTTTTAAGATGACCAAGAGAATATGCCATTAAATGATTCTCATAGAAGTTTGGAACCCAATAGTAACTCGACGAGACTTGAACACACTGGTAAGATAGTTAATTAAAATTTAAATAATATAGTATGTGAAATGGTTCCCTTTTACAGATTTGATGCAAGAAATTTTAAAAAATACCATCGAAATTAAAAACACATTAAAAGGTTTGCTTTACTTTGTTTAAAAAACTTATTTGTTTTAAAAAATATAACTTATGAACTTCATTTCTTTCAGACTTAACCCATCGAGTTGAAAAGCTCGAAGATGATAATAAAAAAATGCACTCTCGCCAACTGACAGAGCTGACAATGACAAAAAAGTTGATAACGCCAAAAAAAGAAATGCCCATTTTGCAAAGTCCGTTTAAAACAGTCGAGGCGTTTGAGAAGCTCGAGGAAGAATTAAAAAAATCGCCTGAGCTAAGCGACAGACTTCAAAATGAAATTATCCAGCAAGAGGCAAGCGATCCGTCAAAATTTATTAGAATAATATGGCGCAAAATTTTGAATGACGACGTCGCATCGCATTACTCCTGGAAAGGGACACCGAAAAAGAAAGCTATTGATGTGATGGCAATCACCAACGCATTTATGGGAGCCTTCAACATAAAATTTGTAGGAGCAAACAAAGAATTTGGTCGAGCCAGCGCAAAATGGTTTCAGACGGCAAAAGAACGGAATTTAAATAAACTTAACAAAAAAATTTAACAAAATGTAGTTTAATTAAAAATATGTTTAAATGTTCATTACTAATTGAATTACTTATCATTCCTATATAAACTGGGAGCATTTTGAGAAACCGTAGGGACTCCTCTACGGAGTATTTTAGGTGCACAAAGAAGGACTCCTCTACGGAGCATAATAGGTGCACAAACACAATCCCAAAGTACTCCGCCTAGGTTATCTTCGGATGATTTTAGGACTCCTTTTCTTAATAATTGGAAGCAAAGAAAGGAGTCCGCACGGAGTCCCTGCGGTTTATCTAAGGGAGCATTCTGGGACTCCGAAATTACTCATTCTAGGAGTCCGCAGGGCACACCGTTTTCATATATTTTGAAATGGCACTTTTCTCCCAAAAACATGCTCTTACGGACACTTTTAGGAGCGTCCCTAGGAGGCTTTGCGCTCCGCACAGGGAGTCCTAACGGAGCACCGTGCGGACTCCGCTGGTTGGCTGGGTATATTTAATTTTTTTTATTTTTCAACCATATGGGTGATCTGGAGACGATGATCTCGACGATGATATGCATCTTATACATATATTTATTTTTATTTTATTCCATTTTTTATTTTACATTTTATTAAAAATGATAAATGACTGTGGTCTTTTCCAATCTCCAACGTTTAAAACACCCCCTTCTCTTATTTATCCTTTTTTTGCTTTTTATTTATTTTATTACATATTTTATAATTTTTTTATTTTACATCTTCGGGACCTTGGTCTCCTCATTTTGTTCTTCATTTCGTCGAGCTTGACCATCATCATCTTATTTTTTGTTTAGTTTTCAATTCGTTTTTTTCCATTTTAATTCGTTGATTTTTTAATTTTACATTTTATTAAAAATAATAAAAGACTTTGGACTTTTCCAATCTCCGACGTTTAAGACACCCCCTGCTCTTTTTTTTATATATATTTTTTATTTTTTTTACCATTTATTTAACTGAATAAAACAATTACCGGTTCACTCTCTTCAATTGGCCCATAGCCGTTGTACTCCAGGGTGGCGAAAGCACTCAAGAGGGTCATCAATTAATTCCAAATTAATCTTTCAACAATTAATTTTATATAATAATAATGTGGTGTTATTATAAACACTTCTCGACTTCTCTGATATTTATTTATTTTCTTATTTTAAATTAAACTATATTTCATTGATAACTATTTTTAACAATTTTTTCCCAATAATATTTTTATATAAAAAAAAAAAAAAAACTTTTTGCTGCCCGACTTCTCTGATATTTATTTATTTTCTTATTTTAAATTAAATTATAAACAATGAACAATGTTTTTTCCAATCGGTTTCACTTTTATCTTGTTTTTTTATTTCTTTTTTTATTTTATTTTCTTTTTATTTATTTTCTTATTTATTTTATAATTTTTTTATTTTTTATCTTCGGGATCTTCTTTGGGACCTCATCTTGTTCATCTTGCCCTTCATCACCTTATTTTTTTTTTTAGTTTTCAATTCGTTTTTTTCATTTTTATTCATTAATTTTTTAAAATTATTTTTTTTTAAAAAGCAAAAGCTTAGTATAAAGAAGAGACTGCCCAGGGTGTAGAGCAAGGAAAACTTTCGGGCTTTCAAGATAAGAACGGGAATGTATAGAGTCGATAGGGATATGCAGAGTCCTCCCATTCCCAAACAGGCCACAAAACCCACAATTCTCTGCAGTCGCGACTGAAATATAAACGAAAATGGATTATAAATAAATTATTTAGGGTTTAGGACTCAATGTAATCCTACCAGTTTGGGACAACAGGAGTCCTGGGTGTCCTTTAGCCAGCTATTGGCCTTCGGCTCCGTGTTTTGGAAAATAGTCCCAGACTTGGGACCTTCAACTGTGGCAGCTTCACATTGAAGCTCTTGTGATCACTCTGCAGCAATAAATATTCATTCAAATCGGACTTTAAACTACTCATGGCTAAAGTAGTTTTTCACAACTTTTTCTTAAAAATAATAATTTTCTTATTTATCGTGTGTCGTGTCAGAAACAAAACTAAACATGCGGAAAGGTACTAACGCCTGCGTGTCGCCAGCGATGCCAACCTGCTTTTAGACATAGTAGGTTGGTTTTCCGTTGTTATCGGTTATTGTTATCGCCTTTCGCGCCCAATTTTTAATCGTTTTCAAGTTTATTCCAAACCAAGAAGGCTTTGCATTCGATTTTCTGGCCAAAATGTGGGGTATATAAGGGGCACAAGCATTTCTTTTCAATCAGTCGGAGCTCAGCCGCTCAAGGAGCCACAACTATTTTATTTTTTGTATTCTTTTTATTTATATTTTTTTCTTTTCGACACACCGCAAAGGTGTGTTTCCGGAGCGCTCCGAAAATGGAGCGAAAAAGGAGTCCCAATGTAGCACTTCTTCGGAGCGATTGCGGAGCTCACCGAAGAAGGATCGAAACGAGACTCCCAAAGTAGCACCTTTTCGGAGTGTTTTCGGAGCCCTCCGAAGCAAAGAATAAAAAGGGCTCCTAAAGTCGCACCGTCACGGAGCGTTTTCGGAGCTTTTCTTTGCTGCTCTTCTATTTTTCATCTGGTTCTCGTACAATCTTCCGTGCGTTTTGTTTTCTTTTCTTTTTGTGCGTTTTGTTCTTCTTTTATGCAAGTTAGTCAGTGCAAATTTTCGATTCCACGTGGTGCGTGCGTTTTTAAAATTTATAATTGTTTTGAGTTTACACAAATTGTTAAAAATGTCCAAACGAAGACTCGTAGAAAAACAATCTAATAGAATAATAGCTTCGTTAACTGACAACAGCAACGTTCGAAATGAAACAATCATTGAAGCAAGCGGGGATTTATTGACAAATAATATTGTCTCAGACCCCGTTTTCACCATAGAAAGTGCTGAAAGGGTAAATTTCAGCGATAGCTCGGGCGCAGAAGATGAGGAGTACGAAAGAGTAGACGATTGCGAGTCAAACGGATTCTCGTCAAAACTAAAGGAAGAGTTAGCTGAGTGGTCAATATTATTTATTATTTCAGGATCTGCCATTAATGGGCTTTTAAAAATTTTACGTCGCTATGGCTGTGAGTTAAGTGCCGACTATCGATCCCTTAAAAAAACTCCAAGGCAAGTGCCTAGCGTTGTGATGGGAAGTGGAAGTTATTTTCATTACGGTGTCAATGATTGCTTAACAGATTTCTTTGAAAAAAATACATTTCCAAAAAAAACCATAAGGCTTAATGTCAATGTAGATGGACTACCTTTATATAAAAGTTCAAAGCAGCAAGTGTGGCCTATTTTAATTAATGTGAACAATACTTCCCCCGTGCTTGTTGCGGGTGCTTTTGTGGGTGATAGCAAGCCTCCAAACGTTGATGACTTTGTTTCAGACTTCGTTTCGGAAATGAAAGAACTATTTCAAAATGGGTTTACTTATAAATCGGAAAATTTTGAAGTGCAAATAAGAGCATTCATTTGTAAAAACATTGATGGTGGCATGGCTAAAAGAAAAAGGTCAAGACTATTCTCTCACAACAGAAAAAATAGTCCTTCTCAATGAAAACTTATTATCATTGAAAAATAGCATGGGAAAAGAGTTTAACAGGAAACCCAGAAATACTTCTGAACTAGAGCGATGGAAAGCGACTGAATTTCGGCAATTTCTTTTGTACACCGGTCCAGTGGTACTTAGAAATGTATTGACAAAGGCACGTTATGAACATTTTCTGCAGTTAAGCGTTGGCATTAGTATACTTCTTAGTCCAGAATATTGTATTACGAAAAATGCGTGTGCCAAAGCACTGCTTTACAGCTTTGTGGATTTATTGACCACTCATTACAGTCCCATTTTTTAAAAATATAATTTCCACTGCTTGCTACATCTCTCTGACGAGGTTCTTTTATATAGAGATACATTAGATTCCTTTAGCGCATTTAAATTTGAGAGCTTCTTATATAAAGTGAAACAAATGGTTAAAAACGGAACAAACGTAAGCAGCCAAATTTATAATCGCATTGTTGAAATGAGCGTTAACTGTCCAAAGAGAACACAACTTTTCAGTTCTATTTTAAAAAAAGATTCGCGTGGTAATATAATTTCAATTCAGGCAAATACACTTTTCTATTCTATACATTTTCCTAATAATTTTTATATGGTGGGATCACACATTTTTAAAATAAAATTAATCGAGCAAGGAACAAACTGCTTAGTTGTTCAGTCAAACCAAGTATTAAATCTAGAAGAGTTTTTTTACGAGCCATTAAAGTCCAGTTTGGTACATTTATTTTGTTCACAGTCACTTATGTTAAGTGACGAAAATTGTACACATAGCGTTTCAAAAATTGAAAAAAAAATATTATCCCTTAGCAACAATAGGTTACTTATTTTTGCTGCAGTAATTCATCATCATGAATAAATTCACCGAACTGTTTATGTACGACACTGATGAGGACAACATCATGTCAAATAAATTACCCACAACTTCGAAATTCAATGGTAAGTGTATCATATATATTATATTATATGGTACTTATAATCCATAATTACCATTTCTTGCTTTTAAGATGACCAAGAGAATATGCCATTAAATGATTCTCATAGAAGTTTGGAACCCAATAGTAACTCGACGAGACTTGAACACACTGGTAAGATAGTTAATTAAAATTTAAATAATATAGTATGTGAAATGGTTCCCTTTTACAGATTTGCTGCAAGAAATTTTAAAAAATACCATCGAAATTAAAAACACATTAAAAGGTTTGCTTCACTTTGTTTAAAAAAACTTATTTGTTTTAAAAAATATAACTTATGAACTTCATTTCTTTCAGACTTAACCCATCGAGTTGAAAAGCTCGAAGATGATAATAAAAAAATGCACTCTCGCCAACTGACAGAGCTGACAATGACCACCAAGTTGATAACGCCAAAAAAAGAAACGCCCATTTTGCAAAGTCCGTTTAAAACAGTCGAGGCGTTTGAGAAGCTCGAGGAAGAATTAAAAAAATCGCCTGAGCTCAGCGACAGACTTCAAAATGAAATTATCCGGCAAGAGGCAAGCGATCCGTCAAAATTTATTAGAATAATATGGCGCAAAATTTTGAATGACGACGTCGCATCGCATTACTCCTGGAAAAGGACACCGAAAAAGAAAGCTATTGATGTGATGGCAATCACCAACGCATTTATGGGAGCCTTCAACATAAAATTTGTAGGAGCAAACAAAGAATTTGGTCGAGCCAGCGCAAAATGGTTTCAGACGGCAAAAGAACGGAATTTACTAATTCCAGGAAAAAGGAATTAGTATTGCCTTCTCCTGGCAAAGGCACATACCAAAGATAAGAGGCAAAGGCCCAGGCGAACGCAAGGGCATAAACATAGCCAAAGTTAGGCCCATGGCAAAGGCTCCAAAGCGTCGCAATTTATGGCCGCAACATCAACTCGAACCCACACATAATAAATCATAACATTTTACAGATAATAGAAAACCTCACACATGTCCAATGAATTGCCTCCCTTAGCTACCAAAAGATATCGGTTTGTTGGCCCGCTAGCTAGAAATTTTA
This sequence comes from Drosophila bipectinata, assembly GCF_030179905.1. NCBI lineage: Eukaryota > Metazoa > Arthropoda > Insecta > Diptera > Drosophilidae > Drosophila > Drosophila bipectinata. The sequence continues at coordinate 3,900 of NW_027222827.1, read as the reverse complement.
ATAAGCCGCAAAGAGTTTCCACTACGAGCAGTAGAGGGAATAAAAATGGTTTCGCATAATTTATGCCGCCTAGGAGGAAACTAAACATGCCATCGCAGACATGAGCACTCTTAAGTTTAAAAGAGCAGGACCAGGTTTTCCAAAAAACCAACAGGCTGGCATTTTTCTATCAAATCTGTCAATATTCAATTTTTGGTTTTTTGGGGAAAAATTTAGTTTGTAGTAGGCTGTGAGGTCGAATTCCTGTCTATATAAGGCGGAATTTGTATCAGTATATTTTTCAACCGGCTATAAGCAAGACGCAAAATTAAAAGTATAGTCTCTGAATTATTTTTTGAAAAAAAAAATATTTAAATTACAGTGACAAGTTTTATATATAAAAATAATAAAAATCAACGACTGGTGAGTATGAAAAATAAATTCCCCCAAAAAATATTCCTTTCTTTATAAATTATTAAATTAAATTCAGTAAATTAATATTCAGTACATAATAGTGAAAAAAAATTGTTTATCGAGTGAATTTTTATTAATAAATAGTAAAGACTGAAAAGTCTTGGTGCCGGTGCCAGGCATTTTAATTTATTTATTAATAAATAGTAAAGACTGAAAAGTCTGAAGCACATTGGTGCCGGTGCCAGGCATTCATCTCAGCTTCAAGCAGGGAAAAATATTTGCTTCTAAAAAAAAATCGGTATAAATCTAAATTTAATTTAAAATTTCAATCGTAGTACGGATCGCGTGAGTTTACATATCTCGTCCGGTTAGCGAATTTGCAAAAGCCAATGAACGGTTCCCCCCAAAAAATAATCCTTTCTTTGGGATTTGATCGGTCAAAATTTATATTCAGTACACTTTTAAACGTTGAGAAAGCAGTTCCTAAATTAAAAGTGAAAAAAAAATGGTTTATCGAGTGAAATTTTATTAATAAATAGTAAAGAGTGAAAAGTCTTGGTGCCGATGCCAGGCATTCATCCCAGCTTTCAACTAGGAATAATTTTTGCATCTAAAAAAAAAAATAAGTATAAATCTAAATTTAATTTAAATTTTCAATCGTAGTTCGGATCGGTACAAATTTAAATTTTATTTAAATTTTCAATCGTTGTTTGTATCGGTATAAATCAAAATTTTATTTAAATTTTCAATCGTAGTTCAGATCGGTATAAATCAACATTTTATTTAAATTTTCAATCGTTATTCGGATCGGTATAAATTAAAATTTTTTATTTTCAATCGTAGTACGGATCGCGTGAGTTTACATATCTTGTGGGGTTAACGAGTTGGCCAAAGCCAATGTACGGTTGCAAAGCATGTTGAGTGAAAGTGTTAGAAGCTTCCTTGGGCAACGCCCTTGGACCGGGCCGCGTGCTTGTCTAGATGTCGGATGGTATTGCCCGCCTATCTAGCCTTAAACTAATGCTGAGGGCAGCCTGACGACAGGCGAGCACCACCTTACCACGCCTCCGCCTATTAATGGTGTCATTTACATGCTGCAGCCACATGCAGTTACCAGCAAAGGGCGACGATAAATCATACCGCGATTTTTGTTTCCATCGGAGAAAAGTCGGTAGTTAATCGGTGCTCTTAGTTTTCTTTTGCCGTCGAAATCGTAAATAAATTATACGCCCTGATTGATCAACTTTTCCCCGATGACAACCATAAAGGGGATAGCAAGCGGGGACGCTGCACTGTCATTGTGGCCGAAAATGTCGAGGCAGCCGCTCGTAAACATAAATCCAAGTGACGCTAATTGTTTGTTGCAATTACTGCTGCAGTTGTTGCCACCGTTCAGTTACGTGTGCAGCCAGCATCGAGGCGACAGGACCTGAAAGGGTCGATGTGGCAGGAAGAGGGGTTGTGTTTGCATGCAAATTTTGTTGCATCTGCAGTTGCTGCTGATGCTTTCGCTGTTGATGCTTCTGCTGCTGCTGCTGCAACGGCAAACAATTACTCAAACATTGTTGCAACTGCTGCTGATATTGTGGATGTTGTTGCTGTTGCTGCCGCTGCTGCTCGTTGTGCGTGTTAAATGGCAACTACTCTGGCTGCTAGTGATAATCACTCGACGCCTTTTGCGCCGGTCGATGTCTACTTAGTTTTAACTGCTCAGTGTTTGGCTTTTATCTCCATTTTAGCTCTTTGTCAGCAGCTTAATCAGAAAGGTTTTTCAGAGCTTTGATTTAATTGAATGTTGCTTTAGTAACCTGAGAATTAGAAAATTTAAACTTTTCGAAAATGCAACAATGCATAGCAAAGGGCTCTTAATTTGTATAAGCTCATTTTAATTTTTGTTTTTTTTTTTAATTGAAGTAACTTGCCTCTGTAAACATGATGCAGCTGCAAAAGCATGCAATCCCTTATTTCTAGCCCCCTCATTTTGATATTCAGCAGATAATTCCTACTATCGCACTCTTTTTTTTCAGAAAAACTTATACGGCTTTGATACGACTTTATACGGATCTTTTTTACCTTTAACGGATCATCGCTAAACTATGGACAAGAGAATCTTCGACGATTACTTGAACTCGGTGGGATCTGACGAGAGCATCCTGTCCGTGATCGAGCCCTCCACTGAAGGTATGCTGACAGGGAAGTCTTGCAAGGCCAAGAAAAAGCCTACATGTGCCCGGAAACAGAAGAAGTGCTCGAAGCCTAAGAAGACGTGCAAGTCAAAACCTAAGAAAACCTGCAAGCCCGGTCCTATTATGAATAATGGATACTTTAACTTCGTGCGTGCCTACCGGGAAAAACACAGTTCCATGAAGCCACAGGAACTGATTAGAAGGGCGGCCAGAGCCTGGTGCCGTTTATCCGAGGAAAAAAAATATATATACCGGCGCATGGTGAGTTTTTTGCATTATGTTATTTACTATCCTGTAACTAATCTTCTGAAATCCCGCAGGCTTGCAAAGTTACAACTAGTGAAAGACATAAAAGACGCAAAGTGTGCAATCCTGAAAAATGCGAGAAATATTAGGTGGCTCATCTAAGTCTTCTTCAATCAATCCCCGTCTTCTGGCCCCTGCTAATTTTGACGTGCTATTGGTGGCTCATCTAAGTCGTCTTCAATCAATCCCTGTCTTCTGCCCTCGGCTAATTTTGATCTGAAAAATTAAGGTTTAGGTTTCCAAAACAGTCTATGGTATATTATTAATAAAGCATAAATTATTTTTTCGGCCTAATAAAGTTTTTATAATGGGAGGAAAGGGGATCAACCAAAATATTCGCAAGAGCATGCTTTATGATGCTATTAATCGGACAGAGATAATTTCAGTTCCTATTGTATTTAAGAGAGAACTGCTAATAAGCGCCTGCTAGTCTTAGTTTTAGATTTTTAGTTTTAGATTTCAGTTTCTATTCTATTTTTAAAATGGAAGGTCGTGTTATTATAGCTTTGCTTTACGTTCTGATTACTTGCAGTCTGACTTCTGCATGAATTATATGTGAGTTGATTTATTTTGAAGAGTTTTTGAAAAATTAAAATCAATTCTTCTATAAAGGGATCAATCAGTGGCCTAAAACAGATGACTTCATGGACCATGTTGGAAGAAAAATAGGATTAGTCTATGGGAGTATTTTTTAACAAATCACCAAGAAAAATGTGTTCATCCCAAGGGTTATGATCTGAAAATTAAAGCGTAGGTTTCCAAACAGTCCGTAATATCAATACAGCAAAAATTCACTTTCGGTCAATTTAAGTTTTGATAATGGGAGAAAAGGGTAGAAAAAAATATTCGCAAGAGCATGCTCGATGTTTCTCTTATTCGGACAGAGATTATTTAATTATTATAATAGTACCTACGCATACCGCCGCGAAAGCAAGCTAATCAGTCTTTATTATTCTGCTAAAATGAAAGGTAGTGTTATTGTAGCACTGCTGTTCGTTTTGAGTTCTTCGAGTCT
>NW_027222826.1:0-6584 GCF_030179905.1 Drosophila bipectinata | reverse complement strand
GACATCAGCTGCCAGGCAGTTATGCTCGAATCTTCACCAAATGCACTACCCTCGATACATGGATGGAGGCAGCGGATGATCGCACACTGCCTGATAATCACTACTCCGCTCCCACTGCCAGATACAGTTTTATGCCCCATATAATGCCACGGTGACAGATGGCCTCCTAAAACAAAATAACACCAAATTAAATCAGAGCTCTGACGTTTTAGTATGATCATCCTTACCCAGCACCAGTTCAAGTTCTAGCTGGCGGCAGCAACTAATTCGCCAAAACGCTCCGGCTTCTCACCTCGAAACCAATCACCTGGTGACGCTGACTCTGCTTTGGCCAACAGCTGAAAACAGCGCCCAGGCATTTACATAGGTCCTCAACTGGTTGGCTCTATACCCTGCAGAATAGCAGCATCAAAGTCTGATGTCTGGTCCAGCAGCCATGCTCTCAGGATACCCAGACGGAGGCGAACTAATCCGAAATACCCTGAAATGGCCACACTCACGGTGTTTCTAACCAAACCAAACTGGAAACAGGCATGAAGCCATAATTCCAATTCAACCTGCAATAACTGCAATAGACAAATGATGATTCAAACCATGGCACTGATATGTCGTAGGGAAGGCAGAAGACCTATACCCTCCCTACAAAACTCACCCATTCTTATCTTACAGATGTCACCATGTCGATCCAGATCCAGACTGGCTGAGGGCAACGCACACGCCGCTTGATGGCAACAAATCCGCCACTACGCACCGGCTCACCACCTCGAAGTCCAATCTCCTGGCTATGCTGATACTGTTTTGGCCACCAGGTCGAAGTCAGCAACCAGGCAGCTACGTTCGTCTCCATCAAATGTACTACACCCCGCTATAGGATGGAAGCAGCAGAATGTTCGCCCTTCCCCGAATATCACTACTCCCTCTCGGAAGAGGAAAGATACCCTCCAGACGATCCAATCATGTGCTCCGATTCTACCACCTCAAGCGTGCAGTCAGATCTCAGATTTCGCCACTAATACAACGACAGGATGGACAGCTCGCCTCCTAAAAACAAACAAAACTAAATTAAGCTATTTCATTTATATTAAATTAAATCTACTAAACCTAAATTAACATATAAGGCTAAATCAAATTAGAACTCTAAATCGCAAACTCCTACTCAATTATTATCAATCCTACTATTAACTTACATATTTTGATACATAAATTGCTTAAAATCTCTGTTTCCTCTTCTTTATATCAATATAGCAGCTGATCAAAATCAGACTGCCATCTCACCTGTATTTAAATTCAAAATGCCTCTAAAACTTCGTATGTAAGCCCCAATGTAAAACCAGCTATGTTATGGTCCCTGCCGGAAATCGGCCCTTACATGTATATTTACTTAAGGCTTTGACATGTAAAGAGTTCAATAGTCACGTAAATAAATAATCTGACTAACCGCTCTGGCAGCGGCAATCAGTCATAGTTGTGACCCTGAAAAGCACACACCGAAAGCCACATCCTGGCGCCCTGGTGACGCCAATCCTTTGGCCTCATGGCTTAATCAGCGTCCAGACAGCTACCTGGGACCCTCCACTGTTCGTGCTCTACCCTGCCGCATGATAAAATCAGCAGGAAAATAGCCTTTTTCTGGTCCAGCAGGATCCAAATTCACATCGCCAAGGCTGCCTATATATCCCTGCAATTAGGAAATCATGATCCACACTGCTCCACCGATATAACATGACATACCTCGATCCAGGTCCAACTTGACTGCTGAAGACGCATAGGCCGTCTACAGCGATTAATCCGCCAAAACGCACCGACTCTCTACCCCGAAGTCTAATCCACTGGCCCATGCAGATCCTGCTCTGGCCACCAGTTAGCTGCCAGATCTGGATTATTGCTGTAAACACAAAGCTAAGATGATCACATTTTACCTCGCACCAGATCCAACTTAGCTGACGGCAGCAACAAATCCTTACAAACGCACTTCCTCTTTCACCTTGAAACTAAATCTCCCGATGACACTGATCCTGCTTTGGCCATCCGGATGTGATCAGCGCTCAGCCAGCTACATCGGCCAGGAAACACTACCTCGGCTCTTAGCATGCTGCCAGTGGCAGATTTTGCCGCTAACTCAACGCCTAGATGGACTGCTTACCTCCTAAAACAAAAACAACATCAAATTAAACCAAGGTACTGATGGCTGACGATAGCAGCAAATTTGCAAAACGCACTGGCCTTCTCACCTCGAAGCCAAACCTGCTGGTGATGCGGATCTTGCTCTGGTCATCAGGAGGGGATCAACGTCCAGACAGTTACAAGGGGACCTCCACTGTTTCTGCTTTATACCCTACTTCAGAATACAAGCAGCAGAAAGCGACAAATCCGCCACATCGCACTGGCTCTCCACCTCGAAGCCCAACCTCCTGGTTATGCAGACCCTGTCTTGGCCACCAGGCCCCGACATCAGCTGCCAGGCAGTTATGCTCGAATCTTCAACCAAATCACTACACCTCGATACATGGATGGAGGCAGCGGAATGATCGCACACTGCCTGATAATCACTACTCCGGCTCCCACTGCAGATACAGTTTTATGCCCAATATAATGCCACGGTGGACAGATGGCCTCCTAAAACAAATAACACCAAATTAAATCAGAGCTCTGACGTTTTAGTATGATCATCCTTACCCAGCACTAGTTCAAGTTCTAGCTGGCGGCAGCAACTAATTCGCCAAAAACGCTCCGGCTTTTCACCTCGAACCAAATCACCTGGTGACGCTGACTCTGCTTTGGCCAACAGGCTGAAAACAGCGCCCAGGCATTTACATAGGTCCTCAACTGGTTGGCTCTATACCCTGCAGAATAGAAGCAGCATCAAAACGCCTGATGTCTGGTCCAGCAGCCATGCTCTCAGGATACTCAGACGGAGGCGAACTAATCCGAAATACCCTGAAATGGCCACACTCACGGCGTTCTAACTAAATCCAAACTGGAAACAGGCATGAAGCCATAATTCCAATTCACACCTGCAAATAGACAAATGATGATTCAAACCATGGCACTGATATGTCGTAGGGAAGGCAGAAGACCTATACCCTCCCTACAAAACTCACCCATTCTTATCTTACAGATGTCACCATGTCGATCCAGATCCAGACTGGCTGAGGGCAACGCACACGCCGCTTGATGGCAACAAATCCGCCACTACGCACCGGCTCACCACCTCGAAGTCCAATCTCCTGGCTATGCTGATACTGTTTTGGCCACCAGGTCGAAGTCAGCAACCAGGCAGCTACGTTCGTCTCCATCAAATGTACTACACCCCGCTATAGGATGGAAGCAGCAGAATGTTCGCCCTTCCCTGAATATCACTACTCCGGCTCTCCGAAGAGGAAATATACCCTCCAGACGAACCAATTATGTGCTCCGATTCTACCACCTCAAGCGTGCAGTCAGATCTCAGATTTCGCCACTAATACAACGACAGGATGGACAGCTTGCCTCCTAAAAATAAACAAAACTAAATTAAGCTATTTCATTTATATTAAATTAAATCTACTAAAACCTAAATTAACATATAAGGCTAAATCAAATTAGAACTCTAAATCGCAAACTCCTACTCAAATTATTATCAATCCTACTATTAACTTACATATTTTTGATACACAAATTGCTTAAAATCTCTGTTTTCCTCTTCTTTATATCAAAATAGCAGCTGATCAAAATCAGACTGCCAATCTCACCTGTATTTAAAATTCAAAATGCCTCTAAAACTTCGTATGTAAGCCCCAATGTAAAACCAGCTATGTTATGGTCCCTGCCGGAAATCGGCCCTTACATGTATATTTACTTAAGGCTTTGACATGTAAAGAGTTCAATAGTCACGTAAATAAATAAACTGACTAACCGCTCTGGCAGTGGCAAATCAGTCATAGTTGTGACCCTGAAAGGCACACACCGAAATCTCTCTTTAATATATCAAATCATATACAAAACCGCAAACCCCATAAAAACATAAAATTAATACAAATTAAACATTTAGTTCTCCTTATAACTTTTTGGCTCACAAACCAGTGGAAGTGATTGTGAAAACTACTCCTACAAACCGATCTAAGACCGATATCTCTCCTTAATATATTAAATCATATACAAAACTGCAAACCCCATAAACTATAAAAGGCATAATTAATATGCAATAAAACAGAAAACCTAAATCAAATTCTGCGCTTTTACGTGTGTGCTAAACTCTACATAAACCTAAGATCATCACCTGACTTAGACACACACATACCAGTGTAAGTGGCAGTGAAATAACTGCTCCTACGTATAGATCCAGACCCACTATTTCTATTACACAAACACAAAGAAATAGCAAACTCTACAACGCACTCATACTTCAAACAAACTCATCGAAGCCACCGACACATAGTGTGTGGCACATACATCTAGTGTGTGTAAACTCGTACATTGCCCTACGAATACCAATCCAAAATAAGATGGCTGTGACCACAAATGGCGCCCAACCTAACCTCACTGAGGGTGCTCCGCCCATTACACTAATCACCCTATCCAAAACAAATTACTAAATCAGTCTCCAAACAGACAAAATGAAACTGACTTCTTCAGGATCACTAGAAATTAAATATTTAATGATACTTAAATACAACTATGCTTAATATCCTAAATATAAAATACACACGTACATGTCTTACCTAGCTGACACAGACTCCTTATCTAACTTAAAGTAGTCCTGCATACTGATCATATTCCATCTCTAAACTTATCAGTGTGCGATCGCTTCCAACTAAAAATAAAAAACTACACCCCCATATACTATTCCACTCCGGAATACACATTAGGTCAAATAATAAACAAACGCCTCTTTAAAGATGCGATCGATATATTTTATTCAAATAAATACGATACCTTCTAAATCACATAAACATTAAAAATAAAAGTGCCCAGGACACAAACTTCTTGATCAAGAAATCACAAAATATACAAACCACAAAGAATCCAGGCTTTATTTCCTGAAATTCTCGCGCTCATTGCACTAGCAAACTACTATGCCCTATCCATGGGTAACCTGGCTCCCTTCCTGGCCAAACAACAAGTGCCAATGTCCAAATAGCCACACTGATACTCATAGCTAGTGCTACACTCTGTTGAATCAGTTTTCGCTACCCCCCTGATGTAGGACGGGGACAGCAGATAGCTTCCAAACAGTAAACAATGCAAGAGCATCCTTACCTCGCATCAGCTCCAAATTAACAGACGGCAGTAACAAATCTGTCAAAACGGCTTTTCACTTTGAAGCCAAATCCTGGCGTCCTGGTGATGCCGATCCCGCTTTGGTCATCAGGCTAAAATCAGAGTCAAGGTGGCTTTACGGGTCCTCCACTGCTTCATGTTCTACCCTGCCGCAGAATAAAAGCAACAGCAAAATCGTCCATCCTCTGGTCCAGCAGGCCTGACTCTTAGGATACTCAGAATAAAGCGAATTAATCTGAACGCTTTAGAGTGGCTGCACCCACGGTGTTCCTATTCAAATCCCACACCGCAAAGGTTGCCAATTTGGTTTCTGAAATTATGGAAACATGAGTCATACCGCTCCACCAATACGACATGACCAACCTAGATCCAAGTCTAACTTAGCTGATGGCGACGCATGGGCTGTATGTAGAGACAAATCCGCCGCAACACACCGGCTTCCCATCTTAAAATCCAGACTCCTGTTTCATGCAGATCCTCTTCTGGATTCTAGACCGAAACCTACAGCCTGGCAGTTTGCTCCTATCACAAGCACAATGCACCGCATATTCCGAACTCACAGCTCGTTCCCAGATCCGGACTTTGCTGCCGGTATAAAACTAAGACAGACAGCTTGCCTCTGAAACCAAATAAATAAAACTTACACCATAGCACAAATGTGAAGTACGAACATCCTTACCGTGCACCAGTTCCAATTTAGCTGCTGACAGAAACTAATCCGCAAAATGCACTGGCCCCTCACCTCGAAGCCACATCCTGGCGCCCTGGTGACGCCAATCCAGCTTTGGCCATCAGGCTTAAATCAGCGTCCAGACAGCTACCTGGGACCTCCACTGCTTCGTGCTCTACCCTGCCGCATGATAAAATCAGCAGGAAAATAGCCCTTTTTCTGGTCCAGCAGGATCCAAATTCACATCGCCAAGGCTGCCTATATATCCCTGCAATTTAGGAAATCATGATCCACACTGCTCCACCGATATAACATGACATACCTCGATCCAGGTCCAACTTGACTGCTGAAGACGCATAGGCCGTCTACAGTGATTAATCCGCCAAAACGCACCGACTCTCTACCCCGAAGTCTAATCCACTGGCCCATGCAGATCCTGCTCTGGCCACCAGTTAGCTGCCAGATCTGGATTATTGCTGCAAACACAAAGCTAAGATGATCACATTTTACCTCGCACCAGATCCAACTTAGCTGACGACAGCAACAAGAAGCGATATATCGCAAGAAGCGATAAATATCATTATATTTATTGGAAAATGAAAGTGTTGGAAATGCTTGAGTATTTTGAACAATTTAAAATAAGATGTGAAATATT
>NW_027222825.1:0-1000 GCF_030179905.1 Drosophila bipectinata | reverse complement strand
ACTGCAACCTTGGAGAAGCCATCAGAAGGCTATTCAGTGGAATCTCCCGCCAATCAGTTTGAATTTTTTATCAAACCAAACAGCCACTTACTCATTATAGGAAAGAAAAGGGGCAACATTGCGATGAACGATTCGCTGGAATCACTTGGGTGCGCCTTGCAGAAAAATTCCGCATCCCCTGTAAAATTGTCGCTCTCAACGGAAAGCCAGGAGCTCAACACTGACGAGAAATTCCTCGAGATGATCAAACCCCAAATGACGGAGATGAATCCTCGCCAGAAAATGATGTTCAAGAAAAAGGTGTTTCAATCGCTCATAGAGACCTTCGATGATGCCACTGACTTTCCAGAGTCCGGAGAGCTTTGTTTCTCTAATATTAACACTCCGTCTGGCTTTGAGCTCGTATCGGATCCGGAGTTACAGCTGTTTAGGGAGCTGGTTAGCCTGGTAAGTGCGGCCAAGGTGACTTCTACGCCACCGTCACCTCGAGGGCCATCTTCAAGCGCACCCACAACCAGTGCCGGCGGAAAGCCGGCAGCACCAGAAGTGTCGCAACAAACGCGGATTATGCCCCGTGAAATGGTTCAGAGGGGCTCGTCAGTAGAGGTGACGACTACTCCTATCATGATCGGACCGGGGCATGAAAAGATGCCTTACAGTATCCTTGAGATGAATGGCAAGTCGAATGGATAGAAAGGCGCTTCGATGGAGGAGTTACGCCCCAAAGAATCTTCCGTGAGTGGTATATCTGGGGCCATCAAGGTGGTGCATTCCGCCGTCAGTCCCCGGGCAACCTCCGTTGTGGCGGCTGTAAGGTCCCAAGGCTCTAGCATGAACACCTTCTTCGGCCAGCCGCCCAATGTGTCGGCCATTAAGACTGCTCAGCCGGGAAAGTTGAGTATGTCCCGCCGCTACACCATTTGCGGAGCGGGCAATACTCCTCCGGAGGCTACCATCCTGAAGCGTCGCCTCGAAGCTCCCACCCTGGGTCTGAAGCCAC
>NW_027222824.1:0-2000 GCF_030179905.1 Drosophila bipectinata | reverse complement strand
ATTTCGCATACAACGAAAACAACCCTTACCAATCCGCAATTCACTTTGTTGAAACGGTTTGGCAAGCTCAATTGCGACTTAAGCTTATTGTACTCAAATAACCGAAAATTTTGAGTGCAATCATGCAGACCTCTAACTTCAATCCACTTGTTAATTATTTATTTAATAGAAATAGTTTTAATATTGATTTCTTACAAATATCAATAGAGAGTGCAGAGGCTCTGGTGGTGCTTCAAGTTGAGGCAATTTCACTTTCCCGGAAGCGCAACACATTCCTTTTGTTTCGTTGTTAAATTTGAGAGCCTGACTTTGAATTTGACTTCGTTTCTGACATTTTGACATTTGACATTTTCTTCTTAGCTGTCTGCCTAAATAAAAAATTTTGGGCACGGGAGGAACGCTGTCGAACGGGACAAAAAGTATCCTATGTCCTTCTCCTGGCTCTAAGCTACCTCCCTACCAATTTTCACTCAAATCTGTTCTTCCGTTTCTGATTTAAAAGTGGTGTAACATATAACACGACTTTCTTTTATATATATAGATTGTATCCTCATTTCACTTAATTTTAAGCTACTAATTATAAAAAAGCTAATTCAAGTAAATTTTTTTTGAATATATCCCAATTTTATGTTTATTATGTTTTATGGGGTAAACTTGATTCAAAGACAAAGTTTTGTCCATTTTAGAATAAACAAATAAAATTATTTTATTATTTATTTAAAAGCAAAACTAGACAACGGTGGTTTGCAGTTTGATTTGGTATCCTACTAAATGAGTTATTCAAATTTCACGTAAAATTTTGATTTTCAGAAGTAAGGACTTCTGAATGTCATTGGGAGAACGCTACCTCTTTTTGGGTCAACGCCTACATAGGAGACGCACTACCATATAATTGTTTCGGTATACACCTTTTTCATGTCATTGGCAACCAACTTTTTTTGGATACTCAGTGCCACAACTATCACATAATTCGACTATCAATTAATTAATGAATTATTTTATCTTTTTCGCCATATATTAATTAATTATTTGTTCGTTTTCGCCAGATATTAAATTAAATATCTTTATTTCGATTGTTTTCGGTTTTGTTCGTTTGTTTGTTTTCGTTTGTTTCCAAAAAAAAATTTTTAATGTAATAAATAAAATAAATAAAAAAATTTGTATTTAAAAATAAAAAGAATAAATTTTTTAATACATAAAAAAATTTGTATTTAAAAATAAAAATAATAAATTTTTTAATACATAAAAAGTAAAATCAGAAAATGGAAACTAATAAACAGAAACTAAAATCCACGACTCTTGATGATTTTAGAAGAAGATTAAAGATCAGAGTAAAAAGCATTCGCCGGTTAGAGGAACGTTTGGAAGCTGGGTCAGTTCCTTTAGTAAAGGTTGAGCTAGAGTGCAGGCTTCAGGTTTTAAATGAGACAATATTTAAGGCAAATGAGTTGCAAGACCAGATCAAAATTAATTTGGAGCCGATTTAGAAAAATTAAAGATAACAACTAAGGCATGGGTGATGTCATTATTAAATGCCTTCACTATAGCTGAAGAGTGCCCATCAACTACTGCAATTTCTGCAGCCCCAACTCGAGCTCGACTTCCCAGTTTGGCATTGCCAAAATTCAGTAGAAACTATTCGGAGTTGAAAAATTGTATGACTCTCTTTGAGACATTAGTAGACCAGGATGTGAACATTCCTGTTATCGAGTAATTTAACCATTTAATTTCGTGCCTCTATGGTGAAGACTTACGAACTATCAAGGCATTCCAAATCACCGAGAGTAATTATGACAAAGCTATTGCTAGTCTAAAAAGAGTTTGCGATAACGAATGTCTCATCTTTACGAACCAAATAAGAAAATTATTCAGCCTCCGAAAGTTTCGTAGGTCCAGCCCCTGTCTGCTGAAGAGACTATCAAGCCAAAACAGGAGAAAACTGGATTCGGGAAGCAGCACAATAGAAGTTCGTTAGCTTGCTCCGCTTCCAACAAACAAGC
>NW_027222823.1:0-61000 GCF_030179905.1 Drosophila bipectinata | reverse complement strand
TAACAATATAAATGAAAAATATTATTTTCATTTTTCACGTCACTAATAAGATGACGAGGCATTTGGCTAACTAAACGAAAGTAATTCAACTTCCGCCGTTATAAGGTTTAAGACTTATAACAACATAAATGAAAAATATTATTTTCATTTTTCACGTCACTAATAAGATGACGAGGCATTTGGCTACCTATACGAAAGTAATTCAACTTCCGCCGTTATAAGGTTTAAGACTTATAACAATATAAATGAAAAATATTATTTTCATTTTTCACGTCACTAATAAGATGACGAGGCATTTGGCTAAGGTTTAAGACTTATAACAATATAAATGAAAAATATTATTTTCATTTTTCACGTCACTAATAAGATGACGAGGCATTTGGCTACCTATACGAAAGTAATTCAACTTCCGCCGTTATAAGGTTTAAGACTTATAACAACATAAATGAAAAATATTATTTTCATTTTTCACGTCACTAATAAGATGACGAGGCATTTGGCTACCTATACGAAAGTAATTCAACTTCCGCCGTTATAAGGTTTAAGACTTATAACAATATAAATGAAAAATATTATTTTCATTTTTCACGTCACTAATAAGATGACGAGGCATTTGGCTACCTATACGAAAGTAATTCAACTTCCGCCGTTATAAGGTTTAAGACTTATAACAACATAAATGAAAAATATTATTTTCATTTTTCACGTCACTAATAAGATGACGAGGCATTTGGCTACCTATACGAAAGTAATTCAACTTCCGCCGTTATAAGGTTTAAGACTTATAACAATATAAATGAAAAATATTATTTTCATTTTTCACGTCACTAATAAGATGACGAAACAGTTAGTAGGCCACAATTAGTAGGGAAACGTGGACAACCCGTGATAATCCTTATATGCTCTCTTATATATAGCATATAAAGATTTTTTATACTAAATATACATATTTACACATGCATATTTACATTTTTTTTATATTTCGAATCATTAAGCAAAGGATAAGCTTCAGTGGATCGCAGTATGACAGCTGCTCAACCACTTACAACACCATGCCCGTTACAAAAGTCGTTTACAATTGATTCTAGGCTTTGTCATTGTATTAAATAATGTTTTCATATGTAACTAGCATGGCATCAGGTGATCAAAGATCCTCCCAATTTACTATGTTACAAATAACATTGGCATCACATCCATTGTCGTTTAAAATATAAATAATAAACTTTAAATGGCTTAGAAGCCATACAATGCAAATTGCCCCTTATTTATCATTGCAGTCCAGCACGGATACGACCTTAGAGGCGTTCAGGCATAATCCAACGGACGTAGCGTCATACCACTGTTCGCTCGAACAAGTATTGTGCCATTGGTCCGTACCTGCGGTTCCTCTCGTACTACGCAGGAATGCTGTCGCAACAACGTTTTGTCATTAATAGGGTAAAACTAACCTGTCTCACGACGGTCTAAACCCAGCTCACGTTCCCTTGCATGGGTGAACAATCCAACGCTTGGTGAATTTTGCTTCACAATGATAGGAAGAGCCGACATCGAAGGATCAAAAAGCGACGTCGCTATGAAAGCTTGGCCGCCACAAGCCAGTTATCCCTATGGTAACTTTTCTGACACCTCTTGTTAAAAACTCTTTAAACCAAAAGGATCGATAGGCCGAGCTTTTGCTGTCCCCAATCAACCCGAAGAACTCTAGCTAAAACAGAAGCTGCGCCAGTTATCCGGTCACGAATAGCGGTTATATGATTCAAGAAGTTCATTCTTTCTCCTACAACGATACCGAGATATCGTTGCATCCGGACATACGGAAGACCATCCCCTTCGAAAAATACAGTAGGTCGTCTGCTAGCACTTAGACAACCTTTCAAGAGTATGATCGCCGTTTTCGTCTTGGAGACTTTAACTCCAACTTCAGCACCCCACTCTCCAACCAAACACTCCAACCAACCAATGCACTGAAATGACACTGTGGTTCTAGTCTCTCAAGCAGCTTGTTCATCATTAGGTTCCAAATAAATGGACCACTAATTGAACCTTGAGGACAGCCTTTTGTAACTTCCACACTTGCCGTCAGTGTATTGGCCCCTAATGCTAGCCATTCTGTTGGAAAAATAGCTCCTCCATAAAGCAATTTCACGACAGTTATACTCCTCTAGGATACGTAACACCGGACTCCACTCAATGTTATCAAAGGCTCCTTTAAAGTCAACAAATATCCCTAGCATATATGTTGATTGACATGTGTTAATGGAATTAATCACATGTCTCCAGGCGTCTTCAACACATTTTCCTGCAGTAAATCCGAACTGCCATCTACTTCTCTCGGGCAAGATATCTTTCAATCGATTGATCATCGTCCCTTCCAGTACCTTACCAAGAACAGGCAGCAGACAAATGCCTCTATAGGATTCTGGATTGCTTTTAATTTTATCTGGACCTTTCAATAAAGGGATGACTCTAGGATGCTTCCAAACTTTTGGAAAATATCCAACCTCTATGCACTTGGAATATACCGCCATGAGGTGTTGCGGTATAGCTTTCCACATGTTTTTTACGATTTCTCCAGTTATCTCATCAAATCCGGGCGATTTCTTGCTTTTTAGTTTAGTTATGCAAGTCTCAACTTCATGCAGTTCAAGTGGCGGTGGAGATAAATCCGCATTGACTATGTGGCTGTCTTCATAATTCGATTCTGGGAAGAAATGTTTTAGCAACATTTTGGCACAGTCACGCCATTCGGTGATCTCAACACCATTAGTTTTTAGGCATCCAAATTCGCTGTTCTTCCGCTTACCCCGACAGATTTTATAGACAACACCCCAAGGATCATCACTGTGCTGATCTACAAATTGTCTCCAGTTTTTCTCCTTTGTTTCCAGAATACACTTATTGTATCCTTTTAAAAGGGTACGTAGCTCAGCTGCTAGCACAATTGCATTGGAGTCACCCCTCAGACGAGCTCGTTGTAATCTGCGACGAAGTCGAATTATGTTTTTCTTTTGAGCACCTAGCTCACGCGTCCACCATTTTATTTTTGACAGATCTTTTGCAGTTTTCTTGCCAAATACATCATCACATATGTGTTGCACTATTAAATGTAGCTCACACGCAGCATCTTCCACATTTGCTGATAGATGGGAAAATTCCATTGCTGTTTTTAGCTCCTTCTTAAACTTGTTCCACTTTCTACTGTGTAGCTTCCACATGGGCACAGGAATCAAGCTGTCCATTCTGTCAGCCCCAGATATCTCCACAGTAATAATATTGTGGTCACTAAGATTCCATGGAGTAACAGTCCATAAACAAGTATCCCTTCTTGCAGCAATTGCATTCGTTTGTGTCACATCGATATCACTGTGCGCTCTGTTGTTATCAAAAGTGTACACTTAACTTGGTTCGTTAATTACAGAGGAATTTGTGTTTACAATCCACTCTGCAAGCAACTCCCCTCGCAATCTGCATTGTTGGTTTGAGTATGGGTTATTCGTTAGTTTGCTATACCACATGGGAGACGCGGCATTTGCATCAAGGCCAATATAGACCCTTTTGTTCTGAGCAAGCTCTATAATCGTATCTAAGTATTCAATATATGGTTCCAATTTTGCATTGAATTGGCAGTATAAGCATGCAAAGAAAATATTCCCATATTCACCCGTAATGTTTATACATACCCCGTAATCATTGGTCAATGATTCAATTGGCATGATAACAGCGTGGGGGTCGTCAACAATAATTGCAGCTTTTTTCAAGGCGTCAGTATAGGTTTTGGTTCCAGCAGGTAGTCCAGTTATCCTTCCAAATTTGTCAACATATGGTTCTTGAAGTAATGAAATCGTGTATCCACCACTTCTCATCTTGATTCCGACTTCAATAGTGGCAGCTCTGCCCCTTCCGCAATTAGTTTGAAGTATTCTAATCATTAGTGTCTTGCATGCATCCCGGCCAGCAACGAGCTATAAATGGGACAAGCACTCGATAGAATGCTGTGTCCAGATGGAAGACTCTCGAAGCGACAGTTCCTGCAATCCACCGGATTGCTGCAGTTTTTGGCAATGTGTCCCTTTTGCCCACATTGACGGCAAATGCTTGCATTGAGCTTGCAGTCGTTGACCCTATGGTTAAACCCTAAGCAGCGGTGACAAGCATAAGTTCTCGTTTGTTGGCGGCAACGGAAGCTAAACCACTTTATGTAGCCTTCTGACTGACCTCCAGGGTCACGTTCGTCGTTTCACCCTCAGCTGCAGACCATGGTTTTGACACCAAATGCACCGACTTCTTGAAATCTGCCTCTCCAGGTTATTCTTCTAAAGCTCCTCCATAAAGTTCTCCGGTGACAAGGTGGTGTCCACGTCAAAGACTGTCAAGCGGGGCTTAACAGTCTCGTAGCGCTGTACGTTCAACCCGACTTCGGCAAACTTCTTGGACGCAGCAACCTTAGACGCCTCCGACACGGACGGCGTGCGGATGACAGCTCCGCCACGCTTCAGCTCTCGCACTTCGTGGACTCGAACTCCAAGGGCTGGAGCCACTTCCTTCCTCACCTTCTCGGCGATCTGCCGGATCGACAGCCTCAGGTCCACACCCTTCACCACGCAGGACCAGGTCTCCCGCACCTTGGTACGAGGGACTGGCCCCGGGCCTATTGGGGGGCCGGGCTGCGCAGCGACGGCGTAGGGCGACGGTCCAGACATCGAGGGCGGCGGTGGCATGGTGGCCCGAGTCTCCAACTCGGCCACCCGAAGCATAAGAGCCACCACGAGCTCGTCATACCTACATATGGATGCAGATAGAACCTCCATATCGCCACCTATTAGTGCGCTACGAACCGACCGCTGAGTTGCAGATAATTCTGCAAGGACAGCCTTTTGGCCAGCCGCAACTGCAGCACTAGCATCGCCTTCCTCAAACGCAATTGAGCGGCATGCAGGGGAGGCAGCGACATGGGTCGTGTTTACAGCACCATTTATTTCAACAGCATCCACATCAATAACATCGTCATTGGGATTCAGACACACTTTCTTAACCCTTAACGCCTGTATCTCCGCCTTCAGGGGAAGAATCACTTACCGCGGATTTGCCATTCTGTCTTCCGCGTTTCTTCCTGGCCTTTCCACGCTCCTTTACAATCGACAGTACCTCATCATCTGTGGTGGACATCCTTCCTGATGAAGGAGTGGGCTCCATCCAGCCACGAAGATCCTTCGCCTTCCGGTTGCTGTCCGGTCGGCTTCGAACAACTGAATATAATTTCAGTCTATTTTAATTTCAATTTTATTTTAATCAAAAATATTTTAGTTGTGACCAGGTCGGCCTCAATTTAACAACTAAATAAAATTCAGGTAATTTCACTTGACCAAAATTTAAACGCCTACTTGTTTTGAGTTTTTAAATTTGAAAATCGAAAATTTTTTCATTTTTCACGTCACTAATAAGATGACGAGGCATTTGGATACCTATACGAAAGTAATTCAACTTCCGCCGTTATAAGGTTAAGACTTATAACAACATAAATGAAAAATATTATTTTAATTTTTCACGTCACTAATAAGATGACGAGGCATTTGGCTACCTATACGAAAGTAATTCAACTTCCGCCGTTATAAGGTTTAAGACTTATAACAACATAAATGAAAAATATTATTTTCATTTTTCACGTCTCTAATAAGATGACGAGGCATTTGGCTACCTATACGAAAGTAATTCAACTTCCGCCGTTATAAGGTTTAAGACTTATAACAACATAAATGAAAAATATTATTTTCATTTTTCACGTCACTAATAAGATGACGAGGCATTTGGCTACCTATACGAAAGTAATTCAACTTCTGCCGTTATAAGGTTTTAGACTTATAACAATATAAATGAAAAATATTATTTTCATTTTTCACGTCACTAATAAGATGACAAGGCATTTGGCTACCTATACGAAAGTAATTCAACTTCCGCCGTTATAAGGTTTAAGACTTATAACAACATAAATGAAAAATATTATTTTCATTTTTCACGTCACTAATAAGATGACGAGGCATTTGGCTAACTATACGAAAGTAATTCAACTTCCGCCGTTATAAGGTTTAAGACTTATAACAATATAAATGAAAAATATTATTTTCATTTTTCACGTCACTAATAAGATGACGAGGCATTTGGCTACCTATACGAAAGTAATTCAACTTCCGCCGTTATAAGGTTTAAGACTTATAACAATATAAATGAAAAATATTATTTTCATTTTTCACGTCACTAATAAGATGACGAGGCATTTGGCTACCTATACGAAAGTAATTCAACTTCCGCCGTTATAAGGTTTAAGACTTATAACAATATAAATGAAAAATATTATTTTCATTTTTCACGTCACTAATAAGATGACGAGGCATTTGGCTACCTATACGAAAGTTATTCAACTTCCGCCGTTATAAGGTTTAAGACTTATAACAATATAAATGAAAAATATTATTTTCATTTTTCACGTCACTAATAAGATGACGAGGCATTTGGCTACCTATACGAAAGTAATTCAACTTCCGCCGTTATAAGCTTTAAGACTTATAACAATATAAATGAAAAATATTATTTTCATTTTTTACGTCACTAATAAGATGACGAGGAATTTGGCACCTAAACGAAAGTAATTCATCTTCCGCCGTTATAAGGTTTAAGACTTATAACAACATAAATGAAAAATATTATTTTCATTTTTCACGTCACTAATAAGATGACGAGGCATTTGGCTACCTAAACGAAAGTAATTCATCTTCCGCCGTTATAAGGTTTAAGACTTATAACAATATAAATGAAAAATATTATTTTCGTTTTTCACGTCACTAATAAGATGACGAAACAGTTAGTAGGCCACAATTAGTAGGGAAACGTGGACAACCCGTGATAATCCTTATATGCTCTCTTATATATAGCATATAAAGATTTTTTATACTAAATATACATATTTACACATGCATATTTACATTTTTTTTATATTTCGAATCATTAAGCAAAGGATAAGCTTCAGTGGATCGCAGTATGACAGCTGCTCAACCACTTACAACACCTTGCCCGTTACAAAAGTCGTTTACAATTGATTCTAGGCTTTGTCATTGTATTAAATAATGTTTTCATATGTAACTAGCATGGCATCAGGTGATCAAAGATCCTCCCAATTTACTATGTTACAAATAACATTGGCATCACATCCATTGTCGTTTAAAATATAAATAATAAACTTTAAATGGTTTAGAAGCCATACAATGCAAATTGCCCCTTATTTATCATTGCAGTCCAGCACGGATACGACCTTAGAGGCGTTCAGGCATAATCCAACGGACGTAGCGTCATACCACTGTCATACTCTTTCTCATTTATAAAACTACCAAACTTGTCAACTGTCATTTTAATTATAAAATAAATAACGAAAGAATGGTATATTTATTTATGATCCACATTGATTACTACCACTTCATCTTTATTTTCACGTCTTGCAAATGGACTTTTTTGAAGAATCGTTTCATCTATTTCTATATGCTCAGAACGAACGGGGTGTGGAGTGTTTTTAATATGTTTGTTTAAATAGTTATTTAGATTTTCCAATTTATCACTAATCTCTTTAAATGAATCATGTATATGGTATACTGTGTTTGTGAAAACATAATTGTTACTTTACTTTCCAGCTCTGATAATCTTTTATTTCGTGTTTCAAATGATTTAGTTATAGTTTCCATTTGGTGTGTTTTTACATCATTAATTTTATCATCTACATAAAATTTAATAACTAAATCATTTCCGTTAATTGGTTCTGTAGAGTTTTTAATTCTTTTCTTCTGAACATTTACATGTGTCATGTATGTGTCCATCTCTGTCAAGATATATACCTGTAAGACTTTCAACTTCTCTTTCGAAAAGTGAGGAAAAATCTCTATCATTTGAAAAGTGACCAAACTTGTCAATAGACATTTTATTATTAAACAAAAGAAACAAGCGTTTCCTATTTTATTAATATATAATTTTTTCTTCCCGTAATTCTTCTATTATCGAAAGAATTTCATTGGTATGATTATTATTACCAGCAGGTTTTGATGCCATTAAGAGTTGTAATCTTTCAACAAGTTCATTAACATTATCCCAATATACATAATTTGGTGGGGTTTTCTGTATTTTTATATACCCAGATCCGGTATATTCTTCGTTTACTGAAGATGATATTAAGGGTTTGATAATTGAAGAATATTTGATAGAACGATTTCCTTTTATTTGTTCATTTGGTTCAAAGTTTCTTTTGTGAGCACTTGTTTCAATTAAAATGTTTTTATATGATTCTAAATCATTCTTAGTATAATTCTCTGGGTTATTATGAAATATTAAAGAGTATAGACCTGGCAATAGAGTCCATAAGTTTCCACTTCCTAATTCAATTACATTTCTTTTAATGTTAAGTGTACTATTACCCAACATTAATATATTATTTTCTTCTCTTGGTCCATAACTATTATCTAAAATCTTGTCTTGCTTTAACTGATTAATGTTGAGATTGTACTCCCCCTCCGTTTCTTCATGATCACTTTCATTTAAATCATCTATATGAGAGTGTTGTGGAACAGTTTCATCTCTATGTGAGTGATTTGAAATATTGAAATCATTTATAAAAGAGTTCTGTGAATAAGCATCAGTATAAGCATCACTCTCACTATCACTTTCGTTTACTTTCTTATCCGCCCTTTCTTTACTTTTTGGTACTTTGATTTTTTCTTTCTTGACTTTAGTCTTAATATCATATGTATCATTAAGATATTTTTGTTTTTTCTTTTTTTCAGTGAGTAATTCATTTAAAGGTTCTGTAATAGGTTTAAAAGTTTCTTGCAAATTTGATACGTTCTCATTTTTGACTTGCTTCAATTCCTCAAATTTTCTTTTCAAAGAATTTCTACTTTTCGTCAACTGTTCTAAAAGTTTACGCTTCATTGTTGTAGTTTTCTCAGACAGTCATCGATTACTGTGAAAAATGTAATTCAATTTAAATATTTATAACAAAGTGTTTAAGTTTGATTTAAATTTTTTATTTTTATTTATCAAAAATATATATATTAATAATATTACAAATTAATACATTTTTATAATTTTAAACTTTGTTCAATTCTAAATAGAGATTATTATCATCCCTTTTATCATCCAGAGATTATTATCATCCAGCTCACGGACCTCGTGGACTCTGACTCCAAGGGATGGAGCCACCTCCTTCCTTACCTTCTCGGCGATCTGCCGGCTGGATAGCTCCGGGTCCGC
The DNA here is from genome assembly GCF_030179905.1 of Drosophila bipectinata. NCBI lineage: Eukaryota > Metazoa > Arthropoda > Insecta > Diptera > Drosophilidae > Drosophila > Drosophila bipectinata. Next base: position 51,715 of record NW_027222823.1, on the reverse strand, counting down.
TCCCTTTACCACGCAGGACCAGGTCTCCCGCACCTTGGTACCGGGGAATGGCACCGGGGCTATTGGGGGGCCGGGCTGCGCAGCGACGGCGTGGTGCGGCGGTACGGTCATCATGGGCGGCGGCGGCATAGTGAGCCGAGTCTCCAACTCATTCACCATGAGTTCACAACATCAGGGCCACCACGAGCTCATCGTAGCGGCTCAACGAGTCCGAAACGATTCCAATGTCGCCTCCGATTAGGGCGCTCCGAACTGCGCGCTGGGTGGCGGATAGCTCCGCCAGCACGGCTCCGTTTCCTGCGGCAACAGCGGCGCGAGCGTTGGCCTGCTCAACGGCGACGGGGGGAGCCACGATGACAGTAGCAGCTCGGGCAGCGGCAGCAGGTGCAACGAATGCGACGTCATCAGAAGCGGCGGTCACCTGCACATCCGATGAGGACAGCGCCGTCTCCTCCAGCACTCCAACTGGCTCCGGTTTGCTTTCTCCAGGCACGGCCAATAACTTGGCCTGCGTAGACGCCGAAATCGCGCTCATCTTCGACTTACGTTCGCGGCGACGTTTCCGTGCACTGATCCGTGCAACAGCACTTGCCCCGCTGCTAGAGAGGTCGCTATCCGACATAGCGCTCATTTCGCCCTTAATGGGCACAATGGCGCCGCCTGGTGCCGGAAGGTGAAACTAAAATCTCCCCAAATATGCTACAAAAATACAACTAAAATTCCCCAAATATGCTGAAAAAGTTTGCCAAAGATGCTGTAAAAAATTTCCGCCCAGAAAACTTTTCCACACTCACCACAGAAAAACCACCACCACGAGCACCGCGTGGGAAAACGAAAAAACCGAATTTTTCGTTAGAAATACTTAGTTTTCCGCAACGAAAAATACACTAACCGCTCCGCGTAGTTAATCCGCGAATTTAGATACTTTTCAGCCACGTACGATACGTAAATTTAATTTAATTTAATTAAATCTGCTATTAAACTCCTTATTTCCACTTTCAAAAATAAAAATCCAAACAAGAAAGGAAAGCTAACTTCGGGCGGAGCCGAAGTTTATATACCCTTGCAGTTAAAACCGGATATATATCGCAAAAATCGGATATAGTTGGCCGATCCTTATCTGAATAGGGATATATAATCCAATTTATTACAATACAAAATCTAAAAAAAGTCCCAAACTTCTATCTTCGAAAATACGAAAGTTGATATTTCTACCAAATACCATTTCCGATCGTTCAGTTATATGGCAGCTATGAGATATAGTCGGCCGATCCTAATGAAATTTGGTAGGTTGGATAAACTGGCCAAAAATAGAATCTGTATTAAATTCCAGCGGCGTGAGCAGGCAACAGCGGCGCGAGCGTTGGCCTGCTCAACGGCGACGGGGGGAGCCACGATGACAGTAGCAGCTCGGGCAGCGGCAGCAGGTGCAACGAATGCGACGTCATCAGAAGCGGCGGTCACCTGCACATCCGATGAGGACAGCGCCGTCTCCTCCAGCACTCCAACTGGCTCCGGTTTGCTTTCTCCAGGCACGGCCAATAACTTGGCCTGCGTAGGCGCCGAAATCGCGCTCATCTTCGACTTACGTTCGCGGCGACGTTTCCGTGCACTGATCCGTGCAACAGCACTTGCCCCGCTGCTAGAGAGGTCGCTATCCGACATAGCGCTCATTTCGCCCTTAATGGGCACAATGGCGCCGCCTGGTGCCGGAAGGTGAAACTAAAATCTCCCCAAATATGCTACAAAAATACAACTAAAATTCCCCAAATATGCTGAAAAAGTTTGCCAAAGATGCTGTAAAAAATTTCCGCCCAGAAAACTTTTCCACACTCACCACAGAAAAACCACCACCACGAGCACCGCGTGGGAAAACGAAAAACCGAATTTTTCGTTAGAAATACTTAGTTTTCCGCAACGAAAAATACACTAACCGCTCCGCGTAGTTAATCCGCGAATTTAGATACTTTTCAGCCACGTACGATACGTAAATTTAATTTAATTTAATTAAATCTGCTATTAAACTCCTTATTTCCACTTTCAAAAATAAAAATCCAAACAAGAAAGGAAAGCTAACTTCGGGCGGAGCCGAAGTTTATATACCCTTGCAGTTAAAACCGGATATATATCGCAAAAATCGGATATAGTTGGCCGATCCTTATCTGAATAGGGATATATAATCCAATTTATTACAATACAAAATCTAAAAAAAGTCCCAAACTTCTATCTTCGAAAATACGAAAGTTGATATTTCTACCAAATACCATTTCCGATCGTTCAGTTATATGGCAGCTATGAGATATAGTCGGCCGATCCTAATGAAATTTGGTAGGTTGGATAAACTGGCCCAAAATAGAATCTGTATTAAATTCCAGCTTTTTATCTTCAAAAACACGAAAGTTGGGTCAATTCCGATAGTTCAGTTATATGGCAGCTATAGGATATAGTCGGCCGATCCATATGAAATTTGGCATGACGTAATGTTTTGCCAAAAATAGCTCTCATGTCAAATTTGAACTCTCTAACTCTAAAAACACAAAAGTTATACTATTTCCGATCAATCAGTTATATGGCAGCTATAAGATATAGTCGGCCGATCCGGGCCGTTCCGACTTATATACTGCGTGCAAAGGAAAGAAGGGTGTGTGCAAAGTTTCAGGACGATAGCTTTAAAACTGAGAGACTAGTTTGCGTAGAAACAGACAGACGGACAGACAGACGGACAGACGGACAGACGGACATGCTCATATCAACTCAGGAGGTGATCCTGATCAAGAATATATATACTTTATAGGGTCGGAGATGTCTCCTTCACTGCGTTGCACACTTTTGACCAAAATTATAATACCCTCTGCAAGGGTATAAAAATGTCTGATTTTCACTTCCAAATAAATAATCACCGTTCAAATAATTAATTTTCAAATAATCATCCCCAAAAATAACCACTTCCAAAAATAATCACTCTTAAAAATAATTACTTTTAAATAATTACTTTTAAAAATAATCACTCCCGAAAACAATTACCTTCAAAAATAATCACTTTCAAAATAATCACTTTCCGTGTATGTATGTCATATGTATGTCAAGGTAGCGGCACTGTATGTATGTATGTTCATAAAAAATGCGGCAATTTCACAAAAGAAAAACCGAGTTTTTCTTTAGAAAAACCTAATTTTCCGCAACGAAAAATACACCAATCGCTTCGCGTAGTTATTCCGCGAATTTTGGTACTATTTTCAGCCACGTACGACACCGATTTCCACCGAAAATAAATTTTTCACCGGAGCGACCGTGAAACATGTCTGTACTCTAATTGGATAGGGACAGAAGGAATCTCGTTAATCCATTCATGCGCGTCACTAATTAGATGACGAGGCATTTGGCTATTTTTTTTTTTTGTTCGCTAAGGACCGTAAAAATCTTCAAAAGATACACACTCAGGTTATAGATGTTATTTAGCCAATAAGAGTGTGCATGCACGATTCATCTTTTGGGGGAGCACTTTCATTCCCCCAAAGACGCCTACGTACTAAAAAACCGCCTCGTTTTTAAGCGAATTTTATGCCGTTTTTAGATGTTATGCTACGGCACCAAGCTTTTAATATGAACGTGATGCATGATTAAGTCCAATCACGCGTGTATCCCGACAGATACATGAATTGTCGGCAACTCCAGAGACCACCACTGATTACCCGGACACTAATGATATGACTATCACTATCACAGCCGTTTTACCGACTGACCGCTCCATATTCATCTCCAGTTCACAGTGGCGGAATGAAACTCAACAACATGTTGCGAGCCGAAAAGTCTCCGCAAATTCGTCCGTATGTCCGGTGTCTCGTACTTCTCGACTTTGCGCTGATGCGCTTGGTCGAGAGAATGTCCGTCAGTCACTACCTGCGCGTCAATCACATAAATGTGATTTTGTCGGATAGCTACCAGGTCGGGTTTATTCAATCCGGTCTCGCCCTGCAGACTTGGTTCAACATGAACGACGCAGCCTTTCCTCTCAAGTCCCCGCTTGATTAGATTTACTACGCCGTCGTGCCGAGCTACCCTCCTCCCATGAGTACGATAGCATTGCTGTAAGATGTGGTTTGTTGTTTCGGGAGCATCACATCCTGCACGGCACCGTCTTCCCAATTCGTGCCTTCCCCTCGTGGTACGAGACCTTGAGGGTAGGGCATTTATCCGCAGTTTGATTCCTTCTGTATATTCCCTTCCTGTTAGCAAACGCGTGGGTTGGACAACCCATCCGTGTTGCGGAGGAAAACGCTCTGCTTCACGGAGCCCGCCACCATCAACAGACATGTGCAACCTATTTGCCAAGTACGAATCTACCTGTAGACGGGTTAACAACTCTTGACTTCCAGCCTGAAGCCTATCCCGGGCCCTCCGCATTTCGTCTTCCACGAAAGAGCTGGCTACCTCGGATTGCTCGAGGTGAGGCCATTTTATACTGCTCAATCGCTTCAAACGAAGCATCGGTGCTATCCATCTCAACGATGGTAACCCGAGACCCCCACTTCTGTGGGGGGCATGGAAAAAAGAAGTTGGTAGGTCTACCGGAAGCCTCAACCACTTCCGTGCGGTATATCGAACCTATGTGTCAAATTTCTTCAGAACGCCTATCGTCACACTCCCAAGGGTCAGCTTGTGATAGAGTTGTGGGATAAGGACAGTCCGAAGGGCAAATAACTTGACGTGAATAAATAACGCTGACCTCCAGAGTCACATTCGTAGTGGCCCCATCAGCTGCGGACCACGGCTTTGATGCCAAATGCACCGACTTCTTAAAGTCTGCCACGGTCATCTCCTCCTTCGGAAGGTGAAACTAAAATCTCCCCAAATATGCTACAAAAATACAACTAAAATTCCCCAAATATGCTGAAAAAATTTCCGCCCAACAAATGGTGCTTTAAAAGTTTGCCAAAGATGCTGTACAAAATTTCCGCCCAAAAGAAAACTTTTCCACACTCACCACAGAAAAACCACCACCAAGAGCACCGCGTGGGAAAACGAAAAACCGAATTTTTCGTTAGAAATATTTAGTTTTCGCAACGAAAAATACACCAACCGCTCCGCGTAGTTAATCCGCGAATTTAGATACTTTTCAGCCACGTAAGACACGTAAATTTAATTTAATTTAATTAAATCTGCTATTAAACGCCTTATTTCCACTTTCAAAAATAAAAATCCAAAAAATGTCTGATTTTCACTTCCAAATAAATAATCACCGTTCAAATAATTAATTTTCAAATAATCATCCCCAAAAATAATCACTCTTAAAAATAATTACTTTTAAATAATTACTTTTAAAAATAATCACTCCCGAAAACAATTACCTTCAAAAATAATCACTTTCAAAATAATCACTTTCCGTGTATGTACATATGTATGTACATATGTATGTCAAGGTAGCGGCACTGTATGTATGTATGTTCATAAAAAATGCGGCAATTTCACAAAAGAAAAACCTAATTTTCCGCAACGAAAAATACACCAATCGCTTCGCGTAGTTATTCCGCGAATTTTGGTACTATTTTCAGCCACGTACGACACCGATTTCCACCGAAAATAAATTTTTCACCGGAGCGACCGAGAAACACGTCTGTACTCTAAGTAGATAGGGACAGAAGGAATCTCGTTAATCCATTCATGCGCGTCACTAATTAGATGACGAGGCATTTGGCTATTTTTTTTTTGTTCGCTAAGGACCGTAAAAATCTTCAAAAGATACACACTCAGGTTATAGATGTTATTTACCCAATAAGAGTGTGCATGCACGATTCATCTATTGGGGGAGCACTTTCATTCCCCCAAAGACGCCTACGTACTAAAAAACCGCCTCGTTTTTAAGCGAATTTTATGCCGTTTTTAGATGTTATGCTACGGCAGCAAGCTTTTAATATGAACGTGATGCATGATTAAGTCCAATCACGCGTGTATCCCGACAGATACATGAATTGTTGGCAACTCCAGAGACCACCACTGATTACCCGGACACTAATGATATGACTATCACTATCACAGCCGTTTTACCGACTGACCGCTCCATATTCCTCTCCAGTTCACAGTGGCGGAATGGAACTCAACAACATGTTGCGAGCCGAAAAGTATCCGCAAATTCGTCCGTATGTCCGGTGTCTCGTACTTCTCGACTTTGCGCTGATGCGCTTGGTCGAGAGAATGTCCGTCAGTCACTACCTGCGCGTCAATCACATAAATGTGATTTTGTCGGATAGCTACCAGGTCGGGTTTATTCAATCCGGTCTCGCCCTGCAGACTTGGTTCAACATGAACGACGCAGCCTTTCCTCTCAAGTCCCCGCTTGATTAGATTTACTACGCCGTCGTGCCGAGCTACCCTCCTCCCATGAGTACGATAGCATTGCTGTAAGATGTGGTTTGTTGTTTCGGGAGCATCACATCCTGCACGGCACCGTCTTCCCAATTCGTGCCTTCCCCTCGTGGTACGAGACCTTGAGGGTAGGGCATTTATCCGCAGTTTGATTCCTTCTGTATATTCCCTTCCTGTTAGCAAACGCGTGGGTTGGACAACCCATCCGTGTTGCGGAGGAAAACGCTCTGCTTCACGGAGCCCGCCACCATCAACAGACATGTGCAACCTATTTGCCAAGTACGAATCTACCTGTAGACGGGTTAACAACTCTTGACTTCCAGCCTGAAGCCTATCCCGGGCCCTCCGCATTTCGTCTTCCACGAAAGAGCTGGCTACCTCGGATTGCTCGAGGTGAGGCCATTTTATACTGCTCAATCGCTTCAAACGAAGCATCGGTGCTATCCATCTCAACGATGGTAACCCGAGACCCCCACTTCTGTGGGGGGCATGGAAAAAAGAAGTTGGTAGGTCTACCGGAAGCCTCAACCACTTCCGTGCGGTATATCGAACCTATGTGTCAAATTTCTTCAGAACGCCTATCGTCACACTCCCAAGGGTCAGCTTGTGATAGCGCACCGACTTCTTAAAGTCTGCCACGGTCATCTCCTCCTTCGGAAGGTGAAACTAAAATCTCCCCAAATATGCTACAAAAATACAACTAAAATTCCCCAAATATGCTGAAAAAATTTCCGCCCAACAAATGGTGCTTTAAAAGTTTGCCAAAGATGCTGTACAAAATTTCCGCCCAAAAGAAAACTTTTCCACACTCACCACAGAAAAACCACCACCAAGAGCACCGCGTGGGAAAACGAAAAACCGAATTTTTCGTTAGAAATATTTAGTTTTCGCAACGAAAAATACACCAACCGCTCCGCGTAGTTAATCCGCGAATTTAGATACTTTTCAGCCACGTAAGACACGTAAATTTAATTTAATTTAATTAAATCTGCTATTAAACGCCTTATTTCCACTTTCAAAAATAAAAATCCAAAAAATGTCTGATTTTCACTTCCAAATAAATAATCACCGTTCAAATAATTAATTTTCAAATAATCATCCCCAAAAATAATCACTCTTAAAATAATTACTTTTAAATAATTACTTTTAAAAATAATCACTCCCGAAAACAATTACCTTCAAAAATAATCACTTTCAAAATAATCACTTTCCGTGTATGTACATATGTATGTACATATGTATGTCAAGGTAGCGGCACTGTATGTATGTATGTTCATAAAAAATGCGGCAATTTCACAAAAGAAAAACCTAATTTTCCGCAACGAAAAATACACCAATCGCTTCGCGTAGTTATTCCGCGAATTTTGGTACTATTTTCAGCCACGTACGACACCGATTTCCACCGAAAATAAATTTTTCACCGGAGCGACCGAGAAACACGTCTGTACTCTAAGTAGATAGGGACAGAAGGAATCTCGTTAATCCATTCATGCGCGTCACTAATTAGATGACGAGGCATTTGGCTATTTTTTTTTTGTTCGCTAAGGACCGTAAAAATCTTCAAAAGATACACACTCAGGTTATAGATGTTATTTACCCAATAAGAGTGTGCATGCACGATTCATCTATTGGGGGAGCACTTTCATTCCCCCAAAGACGCCTACGTACTAAAAAAACCGCCTCGTTTTTAAGCGAATTTTATGCCGTTTTTAGATGTTATGCTACGGCAGCAAGCTTTTAATATGAACGTGATGCATGATTAAGTCCAATCACGCGTGTATCCCGACAGATACATGAATTGTTGGCAACTCCAGAGACCACCACTGATTACCCGGACACTAATGATATGACTATCACTATCACAGCCGTTTTACCGACTGACCGCTCCATATTCCTCTCCAGTTCACAGTGGCGGAATGGAACTCAACAACATGTTGCGAGCCGAAAAGTATCCGCAAATTCGTCCGTATGTCCGGTGTCTCGTACTTCTCGACTTTGCGCTGATGCGCTTGGTCGAGAGAATGTCCGTCAGTCACTACCTGCGCGTCAATCACATAAATGTGATTTTGTCGGATAGCTACCAGGTCGGGTTTATTCAATCCGGTCTCGCCCTGCAGACTTGGTTCAACATGAACGACGCAGCCTTTCCTCTCAAGTCCCCGCTTGATTAGATTTACTACGCCGTCGTGCCGAGCTACCCTCCTCCCATGAGTACGATAGCATTGCTGTAAGATGTGGTTTGTTGTTTCGGGAGCATCACATCCTGCACGGCACCGTCTTCCCAATTCGTGCCTTCCCCTCGTGGTACGAGACCTTGAGGGTAGGGCATTTATCCGCAGTTTGATTCCTTCTGTATATTCCCTTCCTGTTAGCAAACGCGTGGGTTGGACAACCCATCCGTGTTGCGGAGGAAAACGCTCTGCTTCACGGAGCCCGCCACCATCAACAGACATGTGCAACCTATTTGCCAAGTACGAATCTACCTGTAGACGGGTTAACAACTCTTGACTTCCAGCCTGAAGCCTATCCCGGGCCCTCCGCATTTCGTCTTCCACGAAAGAGCTGGCTACCTCGGATTGCTCGAGGTGAGGCCATTTTATACTGCTCAATCGCTTCAAACGAAGCATCGGTGCTATCCATCTCAACGATGGTAACCCGAGACCCCCACTTCTGTGGGGGGCATGGAAAAAAGAAGTTGGTAGGTCTACCGGAAGCCTCAACCACTTCCGTGCGGTATATCGAACCTATGTGTCAAATTTCTTCAGAACGCCTATCGTCACACTCCCAAGGGTCAGCTTGTGATAGCGCACCGACTTCTTAAAGTCTGCCACGGTCATCTCCTCCTTCGGAAGGTGAAACTAAAATCTCCCCAAATATGCTACAAAAATACAACTAAAATTCCCCAAATATGCTGAAAAAATTTCCGCCCAACAAATGGTGCTTTAAAAGTTTGCCAAAGATGCTGTACAAAATTTCCGCCCAAAAGAAAACTTTTCCACACTCACCACAGAAAAACCACCACCAAGAGCACCGCGTGGGAAAACGAAAAACCGAATTTTTCGTTAGAAATATTTAGTTTTCGCAACGAAAAATACACCAACCGCTCCGCGTAGTTAATCCGCGAATTTAGATACTTTTCAGCCACGTAAGACACGTAAATTTAATTTAATTTAATTAAATCTGCTATTAAACGCCTTATTTCCACTTTCAAAAATAAAAAATAATCACCGTTCAAATAATTAATTTTCAAATAATCATCCCCAAAAATAATCACTCTTAAAAATAATTACTTTTAAATAATTACTTTTAAAAATAATCACTCCCGAAAACAATTACCTTCAAAAATAATCACTTTCAAAATAATCACTTTCCGTGTATGTACATATGTATGTACATATGTATGTCAAGGTAGCGGCACTGTATGTATGTATGTTCATAAAAAATGCGGCAATTTCACAAAAGAAAAACCTAATTTTCCGCAACGAAAAATACACCAATCGCTTCGCGTAGTTATTCCGCGAATTTTGGTACTATTTTCAGCCACGTACGACACCGATTTCCACCGAAAATAAATTTTTCACCGGAGCGACCGAGAAACACGTCTGTACTCTAAGTAGATAGGGACAGAAGGAATCTCGTTAATCCATTCATGCGCGTCACTAATTAGATGACGAGGCATTTGGCTATTTTTTTTTTGTTCGCTAAGGACCGTAAAAATCTTCAAAAGATACACACTCAGGTTATAGATGTTATTTACCCAATAAGAGTGTGCATGCACGATTCATCTATTGGGGGAGCACTTTCATTCCCCCAAAGACGCCTACGTACTAAAAAACCGCCTCGTTTTTAAGCGAATTTTATGCCGTTTTTAGATGTTATGCTACGGCAGCAAGCTTTTAATATGAACGTGATGCATGATTAAGTCCAATCACGCGTGTATCCCGACAGATACATGAATTGTCGGCAACTCCAGAGACCACCACTGATTACCCGGACACTAATGATATGACTATCACTATCACAGCCGTTTTACCGACTGACCGCTCCATATTCCTCTCCAGTTCACAGTGGCGAAATGAAACTCAACAACATGTTGCGAGCCGAAAAGTCTCCGCAAATTCGTCCGTATGTCCGGTGTCTCGTACTTCTCGACTTTGCGCTGATGCGCTTGGTCGAGAGAATGTCCGTCAGTCACTACCTGCGCGTCAATCACATAAATGTGATTTTGTCGGATAGCTACCAGGACGGGTTTATTCAATCCGGTCTCGCCCTGCAGACTTGGTTCAACATGAACGACGCAGCCTTTCCTCTCAAGTCCCCGCTTGATTAGATTTACTACGCCGTCGTGCCGAGCTACCCTCCTCCCATGAGTACGATAGCATTGCTGTAAGATGTGGTTTGTTGTTTCGGGAGCATCACATCCTGCACGGCACCGTCTTCCCAATTCGTGCCTTCCCCTCGTGGTACAAGACCTTGAGGGTAGGGCATTTATCCGCAGTTTGATTCCTTCTGTATATTCCCTTCCTGTTAGCAAACGCGTGGGTTGGACAACCCATCCGTGTTGCGGAGGAAAACGCTCTGCTTCACGGAGCCCGCCACCATCAACAGACATGTGCAACCTATTTGCCAAGTACGAATCTACCTGTAGACGGGTTAACAACTCTTGACTTCCAGCCTGAAGCCTATCCCGGGCCCTCCGCATTTCGTCTTCCACGAAAGAGCTGGCTACCTCGGATTGCTCGAGGTGAGGCCATTTTATACTGCTCAATCGCTTCAAACGAAGCATCGGTGCTATCCATCTCAACGATGGTAACCCGAGACCCCCACTTCTGGGGGGGGCATGGAAAAAAGAAGTTGGTAGGTCTACCGGAAGCCTCAACCACTTCCGTGCGGTATATCGAACCTATGTGTCAAATTTCTTCAGAACGCCTATCGTCACACTCCCAAGGGTCAGCTTGTGATAGAGTTGTGGGATAAGAACAGTCCGAAGGGCAAATAACTTGACTTGAATAAATAACGCTGACCTCCAGAGTCACATTCGTAGTGGCCTCATCAGCTGCGGACCACGGCTTTGATGCCAAATGCACCGACTTCTTAAAGTCTGCCACGGTCATCTCCTCCTTCAAGTTATTGCTCCAGAGTTCCTGCATGAAATACTCCGGGGTGACTGCGGTATCCACGTCTAAGACCGTCAAGCGGGGCTTTACGGCCTGGTTGCGCTCCACGCTCAACCCGACTTCGGCGAACTTCTTTGAGGCGGCCACCTTCGACGCCTCCGATGACGACGGCGTGCGGATGATGGCACCGCCACGCTTCAGCTCACGGACCTCGTGGACTCTGACTCCAAGGGATGGAGCCACCTCCTTCCTTACCTTCTCGGCGATCTGACGGCTGGATAGCTCCGGGTCCGCTCCCTTTACCACGCAGGACCAGGTCTCCCGCACCTTGGTACCGGGGACTGGCACCGGGGCTATTGGGGGGCCGGGCTGCGCAGCGACGGCGAGGTGCGGCGGTACGGTCATCATGGGCGGCGGCGGCATAGTGAGCCGAGTCTCCAACTCATTCACCCGCAACATCAGGGCCACCACGAGGTCATCGTAGCGGCTCAACGAGTCCGAAACGATTCCAATGTCGCCTCCGATTAGGGCGCTCCGAACTGCGCGCTGGGTGGCGGATAGCTCCGCCAGCACGACTCCGTTTCCTGCGGCAACAGCGGCACGAGCGTTGGCCTGCTCAACGGCGACGGGGGGAGCCACGACGACAGTAGCAGCTCGGGCAGCGGCAGCAGGTGCAACGAATGCGACGTCATCAGAAGCGGCGGTCACCTGCACATCCGATGAGGACAGCGCCGTCTCCTCCAGCACTCCAACTGGCTCCGGTTTGCTTTCTCCAGGCACGGCCAATAACTTGGCCTGCGTAGGCGCCGAAATCGCGCTCATCTTCGACTTACGTTCGCGGCGACGTTTCCGTGCACTGATCCGTGCAACAGCACTTGCCCCGCTGCTAGAGAGGTCGCTATCCGACATAGCGCTCATTTCGCCCTTAATGGGCCTGGTGCCGGAAGGTGAAACTAAAATCTCCCCAAATATGCTACAAAAATACAACTAAAATTTCCCAAATATGCTGAAAAAATTTCCGCCCAACAAATGGTGCTTTAAAAGTTTGCCAAAGATGCTGTAAAAAATTTCCGCCCAAAAGAAAACTTTTCCACACTCACCACAGAAAAACCACCACCACGAGCACCGCGTGGGAAAACGAAAAACCGAATTTTTCGTTAGAAATACTTAGTTTTCCGCAACGAAAAATACACTAACCGCTCCGCGTAGTTAATCCGCGAATTTATATACTTTTCAGCCACGTACGACACGTAAATTTAATTTAATTTAATTAAATCTGCTATTAAACGTCTTATTTCCACTTTCAAAAATAAAAATCCAAAAAATGTCTGATTTTCACTTCCAAATAAATAATCACCGTTCAAATAATTAATTTTCAAATAATCATCCCCAAAAATAATCACTCTTAAAAATAATTACTTTTAAATAATTACTTTTAAAAATAATCACTCCCGAAAACAATTACCTTCAAAAATAATCACTTTCAAAATAATCACTTTCCGTGTATGTACATATGTATGTACATATGTATGTCAAGGTAGCGGCACTGTATGTATGTATGTTCATAAAAAATGCGGCAATTTCACAAAAGAAAAACCTAATTTTCCGCAACAAAAAATACACCAATCGCTTCGCGTAGTTATTCCGCGAATTTTGGTACTATTTTCAGCCGCGTACGACACCGATTTCCACCGAAAATAAATTTTTCACCGGAGCGACCGAGAAACACGTCTGTACTCTAAGTAGATAGGGACAGAAGGAATCTCGTTAATCCATTCATGCGCGTCACTAATTAGATGACGAGGCATTTGGCTATTTTTTTTTTGTTCGCTAAGGACCGTAAAAATCTTCAAAAGATACACACTCAGGTTATAGATGTTATTTACCCAATAAGAGTGTGCATGCACGATTCATCTATTGGGGGAGCACTTTCATTCCCCCAAAGACGCCTACGTACTAAAAAACCGCCTCGTTTTTAAGCGAATTTTATGCCGTTTTTAGATGTTATGCTACGGCAGCAAGCTTTTAATATGAACGTGATGCATGATTAAGTCCAATCACGCGTGTATCCCGACAGATACATGAATTGTCGGCAACTCCAGAGACCACCACTGATTACCCGGACACTAATGATATGACTATCACTATCACAGCCGTTTTACCGACTGACCGCTCCATATTCCTCTCCAGTTCACAGTGGCGAAATGAAACTCAACAACATGTTGCGAGCCGAAAAGTCTCCGCAAATTCGTCCGTATGTCCGGTGTCTCGTACTTCTCGACTTTGCGCTGATGCGCTTGGTCGAGAGAATGTCCGTCAGTCACTACCTGCGCGTCAATCACATAAATGTGATTTTGTCGGATAGCTACCAGGACGGGTTTATTCAATCCGGTCTCGCCCTGCAGACTTGGTTCAACATGAACGACGCAGCCTTTCCTCTCAAGTCCCCGCTTGATTAGATTTACTACGCCGTCGTGCCGAGCTACCCTCCTCCCATGAGTACGATAGCATTGCTGTAAGATGTGGTTTGTTGTTTCGGGAGCATCACAACCTGCACGGCACCGTCTTCCCAATTCGTGCCTTCCCCTCGTGGTACGAGACCTTGAGGGTAGGGCATTTATCCGCAGTTTGATTCCTTCTGTATATTCCCTTCCTGTTAGCAAACGCGTGGGTTGGACAACCCATCCGTGTTGCGGAGGAAAACGCTCTGCTTCACGGAGCCCGCCACCATCAACAGACATGTGCAACCTATTTGCCAAGTACGAATCTACCTGTAGACGGGTTAACAACTCTTGACTTCCAGCCTGAAGCCTATCCCGGGCCCTCCGCATTTCGTCTTCCACGAAAGAGCTGGCTACCTCGGATTGCTCGAGGTGAGGCCATTTTATACTGCTCAATCGCTTCAAACGAAGCATCGGTGCTATCCATCTCAACGATGGTAACCCGAGACCCCCACTTCTGTGGGGGGCATGGAAAAAAGAAGTTGGTAGGTCTACCGGAAGCCTCAACCACTTCCGTGCGGTATATCGAACCTATGTGTCAAATTTCTTCAGAACGCCTATCGTCACACTCCCAAGGGTCAGCTTGTGATAGCGCACCGACTTCTTAAAGTCTGCCACGGTCATCTCCTCCTTCGGAAGGTGAAACTAAAATCTCCCCAAATATGCTACAAAAATACAACTAAAATTCCCCAAATATGCTGAAAAAATTTCCGCCCAACAAATGGTGCTTTAAAAGTTTGCCAAAGATGCTGTAAAAAATTTCCGCCCAAAAGAAAACTTTTCCACACTCACCACAGAAAAACCACCACCACGAGCACCGCGTGGGAAAACGAAAAACCGAATTTTTCGTTAGAAATACTTAGTTTTCCGCAACGAAAAATACACTAACCGCTCCGCGTAGTTAATCCGCGAATTTATATACTTTTCAGCCACGTACGACACGTAAATTTAATTTAATTTAATTAAATCTGCTATTAAACGTCTTATTTCCACTTTCAAAAATAAAAATCCAAAAAATGTCTGATTTTCACTTCCAAATAAATAATCACCGTTCAAATAATTAATTTTCAAATAATCATCCCCAAAAATAATCACTCTTAAAAATAATTACTTTTAAATAATTACTTTTAAAAATAATCACTCCCGAAAACAATTACCTTCAAAAATAATCACTTTCAAAATAATCACTTTCCGTGTATGTACATATGTATGTACATATGTATGTCAAGGTAGCGGCACTGTATGTATGTATGTTCATAAAAAATGCGGCAATTTCACAAAAGAAAAACCTAATTTTCCGCAACAAAAAATACACCAATCGCTTCGCGTAGTTATTCCGCGAATTTTGGTACTATTTTCAGCCACGTACGACACCGATTTCCACCGAAAATAAATTTTTCACCGGAGCGACCGAGAAACACGTCTGTACTCTAAGTAGATAGGGACAGAAGGAATCTCGTTAATCCATTCATGCGCGTCACTAATTAGATGACGAGGCATTTGGCTATTTTTTTTTTGTTCGCTAAGGACCGTAAAAATCTTCAAAAGATACACACTCAGGTTATAGATGTTATTTACCCAATAAGAGTGTGCATGCACGATTCATCTATTGGGGGAGCACTTTCATTCCCCCAAAGACGCCTACGTACTAAAAAACCACCTCGTTTTTAAGCGAATTTTATGCCGTTTTTAGATGTTATGCTACGGCAGCAAGCTTTTAATATGAACGTGATGCATGATTAAGTCCAATCACGCGTGTATCCCGACAGATACATGAATTGTCGGCAACTCCAGAGACCACCACTGATTACCCGGACACTAATGATATGACTATCACTATCACAGCCGTTTTACCGACTGACCGCTCCATATTCCTCTCCAGTTCACAGTGGCGAAATGAAACTCAACAACATGTTGCGAGCCGAAAAGTCTCCGCAAATTCGTCCGTATGTCCGGTGTCTCGTACTTCTCGACTTTGCGCTGATGCGCTTGGTCGAGAGAATGTCCGTCAGTCACTACCTGCGCGTCAATCACATAAATGTGATTTTGTCGGATAGCTACCAGGACGGGTTTATTCAATCCGGTCTCGCCCTGCAGACTTGGTTCAACATGAACGACGCAGCCTTTCCTCTCAAGTCCCCGCTTGATTAGATTTACTACGCCGTCGTGCCGAGCTACCCTCCTCCCATGAGTACGATAGCATTGCTGTAAGATGTGGTTTGTTGTTTCGGGAGCATCACATCCTGCACGGCACCGTCTTCCCAATTCGTGCCTTCCCCTCGTGGTACGAGACCTTGAGGGTAGGGCATTTATCCGCAGTTTGATTCCTTCTGTATATTCCCTTCCTGTTAGCAAACGCGTGGGTTGGACAACCCATCCGTGTTGCGGAGGAAAACGCTCTGCTTCACGGAGCCCGCCACCATCAACAGACATGTGCAACCTATTTGCCAAGTACGAATCTACCTGTAGACGGGTTAACAACTCTTGACTTCCAGCCTGAAGCCTATCCCGGGCCCTCCGCATTTCGTCTTCCACGAAAGAGCTGGCTACCTCGGATTGCTCGAGGTGAGGCCATTTTATACTGCTCAATCGCTTCAAACGAAGCATCGGTGCTATCCATCTCAACGATGGTAACCCGAGACCCCCACTTCTGGGGGGGGCATGGAAAAAAGAAGTTGGTAGGTCTACCGGAAGCCTCAACCACTTCCGTGCGGTATATCGAACCTATGTGTCAAATTTCTTCAGAACGCCTATCGTCACACTCCCAAGGGTCAGCTTGTGATAGAGTTGTGGGATAAGAACAGTCCGAAGGGCAAATAACTTGACTTGAATAAATAACGCTGACCTCCAGAGTCACATTCGTAGTGGCCCCATCAGCTGCGGACCACGGCTTTGATGCCAAATGCACCGACTTCTTAAAGTCTGCCACGGTCATCTCCTCCTTCAAGTTATTGCTCCAGAGTTCCTGCATGAAATACTCCGGGGTGACTGCGGTATCCACGTCTAAGACCGTCAAGCGGGGCTTTACGGCCTGGTTGCGCTCCACGCTCAACCCGACTTCGGCGAACTTCTTTGAGGCGGCCACCTTCGACGCCTCCGATGACGACGGCGTGCGGATGATGGCACCGCCACGCTTCAGCTCACGGACCTCGTGGACTCTGACTCCAAGGGATGGAGCCACCTCCTTCCTTACCTTCTCGGCGATCTGACGGCTGGATAGCTCCGGGTCCGCTCCCTTTACCACGCAGGACCAGGTCTCCCGCACCTTGGTACCGGGGACTGGCACCGGGGCTATTGGGGGGCCGGGCTGCGCAGCGACGGCGAGGTGCGGCGGTACGGTCATCATGGGCGGCGGCGGCATAGTGAGCCGAGTCTCCAACTCATTCACCCGCAACATCAGGGCCACCACGAGGTCATCGTAGCGGCTCAACGAGTCCGAAACGATTCCAATGTCGCCTCCGATTAGGGCGCTCCGAACTGCGCGCTGGGTGACGGATAGCTCCGCCAGCACGACTCCGTTTCCTGCGGCAACAGCGGCACGAGCGTTGGCCTGCTCAACGGCGACGGGGGGAGCCACGACGACAGTAGCAGCTCGGGCAGCGGCAGCAGGTGCAACGAATGCGACGTCATCAGAAGCGGCGGTCACCTGCACATCCGATGAGGACAGCGCCGTCTCCTCCAGCACTCCAACTGGCTCCGGTTTGCTTTCTCCAGGCACGGCCAATAACTTGGCCTGCGTAGGCGCCGAAATCGCGCTCATCTTCGACTTACGTTCGCGGCGACGTTTCCGTGCACTGATCCGTGCAACAGCACTTGCCCCGCTGCTAGAGAGGTCGCTATCCGACATAGCGCTCATTTCGCCCTTAATGGGCACAATGGCGCCGCCTGGTGCCGGAAGGTGAAACTAAAATCTCCCCAAATATGCTACAAAAATACAACTAAAATTTCCCAAATATGCTGAAAAAATTTCCGCCCAACAAATGGTGCTTTAAAAGTTTGCCAAAGATGCTGTAAAAAATTTCCGCCCAAAAGAAAACTTTTCCACACTCACCACAGAAAAACCACCACCACGAGCACCGCGTGGGAAAACGAAAAACCGAATTTTTCGTTAGAAATACTTAGTTTTCCGCAACGAAAAATACACTAACCGCTCCGCGTAGTTAATCCGCGAATTTATATACTTTTCAGCCACGTACGACACGTAAATTTAATTTAATTTAATTAAATCTGCTATTAAACGTCTTATTTCCACTTTCAAAAATAAAAATCCAAAAAATGTCTGATTTTCACTTCCAAATAAATAATCACCGTTCAAATAATTAATTTTCAAATAATCATCCCCAAAAATAATCACTCTTAAAAATAATTACTTTTAAATAATTACTTTTAAAAATAATCACTCCCGAAAACAATTACCTTCAAAAATAATCACTTTCAAAATAATCACTTTCCGTGTATGTACATATGTATGTACATATGTATGTCAAGGTAGCGGCACTGTATGTATGTATGTTCATAAAAAATGCGGCAATTTCACAAAAGAAAAACCTAATTTTCCGCAACGAAAAATACACCAATCGCTTCGCGTAGTTATTCCGCGAATTTTGGTACTATTTTCAGCCACGTACGACACCGATTTCCACCGAAAATAAATTTTTCACCGGAGCGACCGAGAAACACGTCTGTACTCTAAGTAGATAGGGACAGAAGGAATCTCGTTAATCCATTCATGCGCGTCACTAATTAGATGACGAGGCATTTGGCTATTTTTTTTTTGTTCGCTAAGGACCGTAAAAATCTTCAAAAGATACACACTCAGGTTATAGATGTTATTTACCCAATAAGAGTGTGCATGCACGATTCATCTATTGGGGGAGCACTTTCATTCCCCCAAAGACGCCTACGTACTAAAAAACCGCCTCGTTTTTAAGCGAATTTTATGCCGTTTTTAGATGTTATGCTACGGCAGCCAGCTTTTAATATGAACGTGATGCATGATTAAGTCCAATCACGCGTGTATCCCGACAGATACATGAATTGTCGCCAACTCCAGAGACCACCACTGATTACCCGGACACTAATGATATGACAAACAATCATATCATTTCACGTCACTAATAAGATGACGAGGCATTTGGCTACCTATACGAAAGTAATTCAACTTCTGCCGTTATAAGGTTTTAGACTTATAACAATATAAATGAAAAATATTATTTTCATTTTTCACGTCACTAATAAGATGACGAGGCATTTGGCTACCTATACGAAAGTAATTCAACTTCCGCCGTTATAAGGTTTAAGACTTATAACAACATAAATGAAAAATATTATTTTCATTTTTCACGTCACTAATAAGATGACGAGGCATTTGGCTAACTATACGAAAGTAATTCAACTTCCGCCGTTATAAGGTTTAAGACTTATAACAATATAAATGAAAAATATTATTTTCATTTTAAACGTCACTAATAAGATGACGAGGCATTTGGCTACCTATACGAAAGTAATTCAACTTCCGCCGTTATAAGGTTTAAGACTTATAACAATATAAATGAAAAATATTATTTTCATTTTTCACGTCACTAATAAGATGACGAGGCATTTGGCTACCTATACGAAAGTAATTCAACTTCCGCCGTTATAAGGTTTAAGACTTATAACAATATAAATGAAAAATATTATTTTCATTTTTCACGTCACTAATAAGATGACGAGGCATTTGGCTACCTATACGAAAGTAATTCAACTTCCGCCGTTATAAGGTTTAAGACTTATAACAATATAAATGAAAAATATTATTTTCATTTTTCACGTCACTAATAAGATGACGAGGCATTTGGCTACCTATACGAAAGTTATTCAACTTCCGCCGTTATAAGGTTTAAGACTTATAACAATATAAATGAAAAATATTATTTTCATTTTTCACGTCACTAATAAGATGACGAGGCATTTGGCTACCTATACGAAAGTAATTCAACTTCCGCCGTTATAAGCTTTAAGACTTATAACAATATAAATGAAAAATATTATTTTCATTTTTTACGTCACTAATAAGATGACGAGGAATTTGGCACCTAAACGAAAGTAATTCATCTTCCGCCGTTATAAGTTTTAAGACTTATAACAACATAAATGAAAAATATTATTTTCATTTTTCACGTCACTAATAAGATGACGAGGCATTTGGCTACCTAAACGAAAGTAATTCATCTTCCGCCGTTATAAGGTTTAAGACTTATAACAATATAAATGAAAAATATTATTTTCATTTTTCACGTCACTAATAAGATGACGAAACAGTTAGTAGGCCACAATTAGTAGGGAAACGTGGACAACCCGTGATAATCCTTATATGCTCTCTTATATATAGCATATAAAGATTTTTTATACTAAATATACATATTTACACATGCATATTTACATTTTTTTTATATTTCGAATCATCAAGCAAAGGATAAGCTTCAGTGGATCGCAGTATGACAGCTGCTCAACCACTTACAACACCTTGCCCGTTACAAAAGTCGTTTACAATTGATTCTAGGCTTTGTCATTGTATTAAATAATGTTTTCATATGTAACTAGCATGGCATCAGGTGATCAAAGATCCTCCCAATTTACTATGTTACAAATAACATTGGCATCACATCCATTGTCGTTTAAAATATAAATAATAAACTTTAAATGGTTTAGAAGCCATACAATGCAAATTGCCCCTTATTTATCATTGCAGTCCAGCACGGATACGACCTTAGAGGCGTTCAGGCATAATCCAACGGACGTAGCGTCATACCACTGTCATACTCTTTCTCATTTATAAAACTACCAAACTTGTCAACTGTCATTTTAATTATAAAATAAATAACGAAAGAATGGTATATTTATTTATGATCCACATTGATTACTACCACTTCATCTTTATTTTCACGTCTTGCAAATGGACTTTTTTGAAGAATCGTTTCATCTATTTCTATATGCTCAGAACGAACGGGGTGTGGAGTGTTTTTAATATGTTTGTTTAAATAGTTATTTAGATTTTCCAATTTATCACTAATCTCTTTAAATGAATCATGTATATGGTATACTGTGTTTGTGAAAACATAATTGTTACTTTACTTTCCAGCTCTGATAATCTTTTATTTCGTGTTTCAAATGATTTAGTTATAGTTTCCATTTTGTGTGTTTTTACATCATTAATTTTATCATCTACATAAAATTTAAAAACTAAATCATTTCCGTTAATTGGTTCTGTAGAGTTTTTAATTCTTTTCTTCTGAACATTTACATGTGTCATGTATGTGTCCATCTCTGTCAAGATATATACCTGTAAGACTTTCAACTTCTCTTTCGAAAAGTGAGGAAAAATCTCTATCATTTGAAAAGTGACCAAACTTGTCAATAGACATTTTATTATTAAACAAAAGAAACAAGCGTTTCCTATTTTATTAATATATAATTTTTTCTTCCCGTAATTCTTCTATTATCGAAAGAATTTCATTGGTATGATTATTATTACCAGCAGGTTTTGATGCCATTAAGAGTTGTAATCTTTCAACAAGTTCATTAACATTATCCCAATATACATAATTTGGTGGGGTTTTCTGTATTTTTATATACCCAGATCCGGTATATTCTTCGTTTACTGAAGATGATATTAAGGGTTTGATAATTGAAGAATATTTGATAGAACGATTTCCTTTTATTTGTTCATTTGGTTCAAAGTTTCTTTTGTGAGCACTTGTTTCAATTAAAATGTTTTTATATGATTCTAAATCATTCTTAGTATAATTCTCTGGGTTATTATGAAATATTAAAGAGTATAGACCTGGCAATAGAGTCCATAAGTTTCCACTTCCTAATTCAATTACATTTCTTTTAATGTTAAGTGTACTATTACCCAACATTAATATATTATTTTCTTCTCTTGGTCCATAACTATTATCTAAAATCTTGTCTTGCTTTAACTGATTAATGTTGAGATTGTACTCCCCCTCCGTTTCTTCATGATCACTTTCATTTAAATCATCTATATGAGAGTGTTGTGGAACAGTTTCATCTCTATGTGAGTGATTTGAAATATTGAAATCATTTATAAAAGAGTTCTGTGAATAAGCATCAGTATAAGCATCACTCTCACTATCACTTTCGTTTACTTTCTTATCCGCCCTTTCTTTACTTTTTGGTACTTTGATTTTTTCTTTCTTGACTTTAGTCTTAATATCATATGTATCATTAAGATATTTTTGTTTTTTCTTTTTTTCAGTGAGTAATTCATTTAAAGGTTCTGTAATAGGTTTAAAAGTTTCTTGCAAATTTGATACGTTCTCATTTTTGACTTGCTTCAATTCCTCAAATTTTCTTTTCAAAGAATTTCTACTTTTCGTCAACTGTTCTAAAAGTTTACGCTTCATTGTTGTAGTTTTCTCAGACAGTCATCGATTACTGTGAAAAATGTAATTCAATTTAAATATTTATAACAAAGTGTTTAAGTTTGATTTAAATTTTTTATTTTTATTTATCAAAAATATATATA
Organism: Drosophila bipectinata; assembly: GCF_030179905.1. NCBI lineage: Eukaryota > Metazoa > Arthropoda > Insecta > Diptera > Drosophilidae > Drosophila > Drosophila bipectinata. The sequence goes on along the minus strand of NW_027222823.1, from coordinate 29,201 downwards.
TTAATAATATTACAAATTAATACATTTTTATAATTTTAAACTTTGTTCAATTCTAAATAGAGATTATTATCATCCCTTTTATCATCCAGAGATTATTATCATCCAGCTCACGGATTTCGTGGACTCTGACTCCAAGGGATGGAGCCACCTCCTTCCTTACCTTCTCGGCGATCTGCCGGCTGGATAGCTCCGGGTCCGCTCCCTTTACCACGCAGGACCAGGTCTCCCGCACCTTGGTACCGGGGAATGGCACCGGGGCTATTGGGGGGCCGGGCTGCGCAGCGACGGCGTGGTGCGGCGGTACGGTCATCATGGGCGGCGGCGGCATAGTGAGCCGAGTCTCCAACTCATTCACCATGAGTTCACAACATCAGGGCCACCACGAGCTCATCGTAGCGGCTCAACGAGTCCGAAACGATTCCAATGTCGCCTCCGATTAGGGCGCTCCGAACTGCGCGCTGGGTGGCGGATAGCTCCGCCAGCACGGCTCCGTTTCCTGCGGCAACAGCGGCGCGAGCGTTGGCCTGCTCAACGGCGACGGGGGGAGCCACGATGACAGTAGCAGCTCGGGCAGCGGCAGCAGGTGCAACGAATGCGACGTCATCAGAAGCGGCGGTCACCTGCACATCCGATGAGGACAGCGCCGTCTCCTCCAGCACTCCAACTGGCTCCGGTTTGCTTTCTCCAGGCACGGCCAATAACTTGGCCTGCGTAGACGCCGAAATCGCGCTCATCTTCGACTTACGTTCGCGGCGACGTTTCCGTGCACTGATCCGTGCAACAGCACTTGCCCCGCTGCTAGAGAGGTCGCTATCCGACATAGCGCTCATTTCGCCCTTAATGGGCACAATGGCGCCGCCTGGTGCCGGAAGGTGAAACTAAAATCTCCCCAAATATGCTACAAAAATACAACTAAAATTCCCCAAATATGCTGAAAAAGTTTGCCAAAGATGCTGTAAAAAATTTCCGCCCAGAAAACTTTTCCACACTCACCACAGAAAAACCACCACCACGAGCACCGCGTGGGAAAACGAAAAACCGAATTTTTCGTTAGAAATACTTAGTTTTCCGCAACGAAAAATACACTAACCGCTCCGCGTAGTTAATCCGCGAATTTAGATACTTTTCAGCCACGTACGATACGTAAATTTAATTTAATTTAATTAAATCTGCTATTAAACTCCTTATTTCCACTTTCAAAAATAAAAATCCAAACAAGAAAGGAAAGCTAACTTCGGGCGGAGCCGAAGTTTATATACCCTTGCAGTTAAAACCGGATATATATCGCAAAAATCGGATATAGTTGGCCGATCCTTATCTGAATAGGGATATATAATCCAATTTATTACAATACAAAATCTAAAAAAAGTCCCAAACTTCTATCTTCGAAAATACGAAAGTTGATATTTCTACCAAATACCATTTCCGATCGTTCAGTTATATGGCAGCTATGAGATATAGTCGGCCGATCCTAATGAAATTTGGTAGGTTGGATAAACTGGCCAAAAATAGAATCTGTATTAAATTCCAGCGGCGTGAGCAGGCAACAGCGGCGCGAGCGTTGGCCTGCTCAACGGCGACGGGGGGAGCCACGATGACAGTAGCAGCTCGGGCAGCGGCAGCAGGTGCAACGAATGCGACGTCATCAGAAGCGGCGGTCACCTGCACATCCGATGAGGACAGCGCCGTCTCCTCCAGCACTCCAACTGGCTCCGGTTTGCTTTCTCCAGGCACGGCCAATAACTTGGCCTGCGTAGGCGCCGAAATCGCGCTCATCTTCGACTTACGTTCGCGGCGACGTTTCCGTGCACTGATCCGTGCAACAGCACTTGCCCCGCTGCTAGAGAGGTCGCTATCCGACATAGCGCTCATTTCGCCCTTAATGGGCACAATGGCGCCGCCTGGTGCCGGAAGGTGAAACTAAAATCTCCCCAAATATGCTACAAAAATACAACTAAAATTCCCCAAATATGCTGAAAAAGTTTGCCAAAGATGCTGTAAAAAATTTCCGCCCAGAAAACTTTTCCACACTCACCACAGAAAAACCACCACCACGAGCACCGCGTGGGAAAACGAAAAACCGAATTTTTCGTTAGAAATACTTAGTTTTCCGCAACGAAAAATACACTAACCGCTCCGCGTAGTTAATCCGCGAATTTAGATACTTTTCAGCCACGTACGATACGTAAATTTAATTTAATTTAATTAAATCTGCTATTAAACTCCTTATTTCCACTTTCAAAAATAAAAATCCAAACAAGAAAGGAAAGCTAACTTCGGGCGGAGCCGAAGTTTATATACCCTTGCAGTTAAAACCGGATATATATCGCAAAAATCGGATATAGTTGGCCGATCCTTATCTGAATAGGGATATATAATCCAATTTATTACAATACAAAATCTAAAAAAAGTCCCAAACTTCTATCTTCGAAAATACGAAAGTTGATATTTCTACCAAATACCATTTCCGATCGTTCAGTTATATGGCAGCTATGAGATATAGTCGGCCGATCCTAATGAAATTTGGTAGGTTGGATAAACTGGCCCAAAATAGAATCTGTATTAAATTCCAGCTTTTTATCTTCAAAAACACGAAAGTTGGGTCAATTCCGATAGTTCAGTTATATGGCAGCTATAGGATATAGTCGGCCGATCCATATGAAATTTGGCATGACGTAATGTTTTGCCAAAAATAGCTCTCATGTCAAATTTGAACTCTCTAACTCTAAAAACACAAAAGTTATACTATTTCCGATCAATCAGTTATATGGCAGCTATAAGATATAGTCGGCCGATCCGGGCCGTTCCGACTTATATACTGCGTGCAAAGGAAAGAAGGGTGTGTGCAAAGTTTCAGGACGATAGCTTTAAAACTGAGAGACTAGTTTGCGTAGAAACAGACAGACGGACAGACAGACGGACAGACGGACAGACGGACATGCTCATATCAACTCAGGAGGTGATCCTGATCAAGAATATATATACTTTATAGGGTCGGAGATGTCTCCTTCACTGCGTTGCACACTTTTGACCAAAATTATAATACCCTCTGCAAGGGTATAAAAATGTCTGATTTTCACTTCCAAATAAATAATCACCGTTCAAATAATTAATTTTCAAATAATCATCCCCAAAAATAACCACTTCCAAAAATAATCACTCTTAAAAATAATTACTTTTAAATAATTACTTTTAAAAATAATCACTCCCGAAAACAATTACCTTCAAAAATAATCACTTTCAAAATAATCACTTTCCGTGTATGTATGTCATATGTATGTCAAGGTAGCGGCACTGTATGTATGTATGTTCATAAAAAATGCGGCAATTTCACAAAAGAAAAACCGAGTTTTTCTTTAGAAAAACCTAATTTTCCGCAACGAAAAATACACCAATCGCTTCGCGTAGTTATTCCGCGAATTTTGGTACTATTTTCAGCCACGTACGACACCGATTTCCACCGAAAATAAATTTTTCACCGGAGCGACCGTGAAACACGTCTGTACTCTAAGTGGATAGGGACAGAAGGAATCTCGTTAATCCATTCATGCGCGTCACTAATTAGATGACGAGGCATTTGGCTATTTTTTTTTTTTGTTCGCTAAGGACCGTAAAAATCTTCAAAAGATACACACTCAGGTTATAGATGTTATTTACCCAATAAGAGTGTGCATGCACGATTCATCTATTGGGGGAGCACTTTCATTCCCCCAAAGACGCCTACGTACTAAAAAACCGCCTCGTTTTTAAGCGAATTTTATGCCGTTTTTAGATGTTATGCTACGGCAGCAAGCTTTTAATATGAACGTGATGCATGATTAAGTCCAATCACGCGTGTATCCCGACAGATACATGAATTGTTGGCAACTCCAGAGACCACCACTGATTACCCGGACACTAATGATATGACTATCACTATCACAGCCGTTTTACCGACTGACCGCTCCATATTCCTCTCCAGTTCACAGTGGCGGAATGGAACTCAACAACATGTTGCGAGCCGAAAAGTATCCGCAAATTCGTCCGTATGTCCGGTGTCTCGTACTTCTCGACTTTGCGTTGATGCGCTTGGTCGAGAGAATGTCCGTCAGTCACTACCTGCGCGTCAATCACATAAATGTGATTTTGTCGGATAGCTACCAGGTCGGGTTTATTCAATCCGGTCTCGCCCTGCAGACTTGGTTCAACATGAACGACGCAGCCTTTCCTCTCAAGTCCCCGCTTGATTAGATTTACTACGCCGTCGTGCCGAGCTACCCTCCTCCCATGAGTACGATAGCATTGCTGTAAGATGTGGTTTGTTGTTTCGGGAGCATCACATCCTGCACGGCACCGTCTTCCCAATTCGTGCCTTCCCCTCGTGGTAAGAGACCTTGAGGGTAGGGCATTTATCCGCAGTTTGATTCCTTCTGTATATTCCCTTCCTGTTAGCAAACGCGTGGGTTGGACAACCCATCCGTGTTGCGGAGGAAAACGCTCTGCTTCACGGAGCCCGCCACCATCAACAGACATGTGCAACCTATTTGCCAAGTACGAATCTACCTGTAGACGGGTTAACAACTCTTGACTTCCAGCCTGAAGCCTATCCCGGGCCCTCCGCATTTCGTCTTCCACGAAAGAGCTGGCTACCTCGGATTGCTCGAGGTGAGGCCATTTTATACTGCTCAATCGCTTCAAACGAAGCATCGGTGCTATCCATCTCAACGATGGTAACCCGAGACCCCCACTTCTGTGGGGGGCATGGAAAAAAGAAGTTGGTAGGTCTACCGGAAGCCTCAACCACTTCCGTGCGGTATATCGAACCTATGTGTCAAATTTCTTCAGAACGCCTATCGTCACACTCCCAAGGGTCAGCTTGTGATAGAGTTGTGGGATAAGGACAGTCCGAAGGGCAAATAACTTGACGTGAATAAATAACGCTGACCTCCAGAGTCACATTCGTAGTGGCCCCATCAGCTGCGGACCACGGCTTTGATGCCAAATGCACCGACTTCTTAAAGTCTGCCACGGTCATCTCCTCCTTCGGAAGGTGAAACTAAAATCTCCCCAAATATGCTACAAAAATACAACTAAAATTCCCCAAATATGCTGAAAAAATTTCCGCCCAACAAATGGTGCTTTAAAAGTTTGCCAAAGATGCTGTACAAAATTTCCGCCCAAAAGAAAACTTTTTCACACTCACCACAGAAAAACCACCACCAAGAGCACCGCGTGGGAAAACGAAAAACCGAATTTTTCGTTAGAAATATTTAGTTTTCGCAACGAAAAATACACCAACCGCTCCGCGTAGTTAATCCGCGAATTTAGATACTTTTCAGCCACGTAAGACACGTAAATTTAATTTAATTTAATTAAATCTGCTATTAAACGCCTTATTTCCACTTTCAAAAATAAAAATCCAAAAAATGTCTGATTTTCACTTCCAAATAAATAATCACCGTTCAAATAATTAATTTTCAAATAATCATCCCCAAAAATAATCACTCTTAAAAATAATTACTTTTAAATAATTACTTTTAAAAATAATCACTCCCGAAAACAATTACCTTCAAAAATAATCACTTTCAAAATAATCACTTTCCGTGTATGTACATATGTATGTACATATGTATGTCAAGGTAGCGGCACTGTATGTATGTATGTTCATAAAAAATGCGGCAATTTCACAAAAGAAAAACCTAATTTTCCGCAACGAAAAATACACCAATCGCTTCGCGTAGTTATTCCGCGAATTTTGGTACTATTTTCAGCCACGTACGACACCGATTTCCACCGAAAATAAATTTTTCACCGGAGCGACCGAGAAACACGTCTGTACTCTAAGTAGATAGGGACAGAAGGAATCTCGTTAATCCATTCATGCGCGTCACTAATTAGATGACGAGGCATTTGGCTATTTTTTTTTTGTTCGCTAAGGACCGTAAAAATCTTCAAAAGATACACACTCAGGTTATAGATGTTATTTACCCAATAAGAGTGTGCATGCACGATTCATCTATTGGGGGAGCACTTTCATTCCCCCAAAGACGCCTACGTACTAAAAAACCGCCTCGTTTTTAAGCGAATTTTATGCCGTTTTTAGATGTTATGCTACGGCAGCAAGCTTTTAATATGAACGTGATGCATGATTAAGTCCAATCACGCGTGTATCCCGACAGATACATGAATTGTCGGCAACTCCAGAGACCACCACTGATTACCCGGACACTAATGATATGACTATCACTATCACAGCCGTTTTACCGACTGACCGCTCCATATTCCTCTCCAGTTCACAGTGGCGAAATGAAACTCAACAACATGTTGCGAGCCGAAAAGTCTCCGCAAATTCGTCCGTATGTCCGGTGTCTCGTACTTCTCGACTTTGCGCTGATGCGCTTGGTCGAGAGAATGTCCGTCAGTCACTACCTGCGCGTCAATCACATAAATGTGATTTTGTCGGATAGCTACCAGGACGGGTTTATTCAATCCGGTCTCGCCCTGCAGACTTGGTTCAACATGAACGACGCAGCCTTTCCTCTCAAGTCCCCGCTTGATTAGATTTACTACGCCGTCGTGCCGAGCTACCCTCCTCCCATGAGTACGATAGCATTGCTGTAAGATGTGGTTTGTTGTTTCGGGAGCATCACATCCTGCACGGCACCGTCTTCCCAATTCGTGCCTTCCCCTCGTGGTACGAGACCTTGAGGGTAGGGCATTTATCCGCAGTTTGATTCCTTCTGTATATTCCCTTCCTGTTAGCAAACGCGTGGGTTGGACAACCCATCCGTGTTGCGGAGGAAAACAGTGTCAGTGTTAAGGTTGAGGCCCACAGAGGAGAGAAAGCCAACTGGGGTGTCCAACAATTTCTGAAGCCCCATCGGAGTTTCCGCAAAAAGGACTATATCATCTGCGAACGCAGCCGCATTTGTTATAGCGTTTCCGACTTTGGCACCAATCTCACTGGGTAAGGACCTAAGTAGCCGGTCGATGACCAGATTAAATAGTATGGGAGACAAAGGGTCACCCTGCTTGACGCCTCTTGCAGGAATGAACTCCCTCGAAACCCACCCGTTCCCAGTGAGCATTGTTCCGCCGCCCTCGTACGAATTCCGTATGTAGTTGATTAGTCCTTGTGGGGCACCATATGAAGCCAATGTGTTGTAGACCGCTTTGTGAGCTACCGCATCAAAGGCTTTACTAACATCGAGGGTCCCGATGTAGCACGATTTAAATCGCTTATGATGTTCCCTTAGAACTAAATCAACAATCGTCGTATTGTCAGCACACCCATCGGTCGGTAGGAACCCTCGCTGACGCGAATCCCAGTTGACTGCACTAATCAACCGGGCTGCCAAAATGGCATTTAGTTGCCTAACCAAAACCGAGGGGACTGAAATAGGACGATAGTCTTGCGGACGACTTGCCGTCGCCATCTTCGGGATGAAGATGGTTCTGGCCAGACGGATGGAGTACGGAAGTCTCCCACACCAGAGAATTAAGTTCATTATGCGAAGCATAATGCCATCGGGGATACTCCTGGCAGTTCTTGGAGTAATCCCGTCCGGGCCTGGAGAACCTGATAATTTGACCTTATGGGCCCTAAGATCGCGCTGGTTCACAGCGGACCATACCCTCTCCAACGAATGTTCCATGTGGAACGAGGCGTGTTCGATGGAGCTTGAGCTAGGCGTGGTCATTATCTGTTTCCAATATGGCTCCATAATTTCCTGGGGTGGCTGCACCGACTCGTCAGCGCCCTCCAGCAGGGACTTTATGCATCTTCCCGGATGTTTATCCCAGTTACGCTGAACCCTAGCGTACTGCTGCCTTCTACGCTGTCTCATATTTCGAGGCTCCGTTCGGGGCCTCGTCAGAATGTGCGGTTCATTCCGTGGCGGAAAAATTTCCATGAGATAGCAAGATAAACTTTGGAGAGTGGTTTCCTGTCCCGAGACCTGCGCACTATCTACGATAGTTTGCAGGACCTCGGCTCTCCACCGGGAATCGCATACTACTGGGGCATAGCCCTGTAGTACCCTGAGGATTTCGCTGTTCGTCTGTTCGTGTGGTCTGATTGGTCCCGAAGATGATGTTGATACTCGTCGGTTTTGCTCGCTATTACTAGGGCGGCGCTGTGAGGTATTCGACTCTAATGCTTCTGGGGTGGGAACAGATTGCCCTCTTATCTGTTCCAGTTTTGCCTTATATTCACCCCTCTTCCGATATGAAGAAATTGCATCGGAACTGCGGTGTGTAAAAATTTCCGCTAGCTTTTTATTTAGATGTCGAATACCACTTGCTGCAAGCTCGACCTCCTTTCTCCTTAAGAGAGTCATAGTTACTCCCGCCGTTGACCCGCGCTTACTTGAATTTCTTCACTTTGACATTCAGAGCACTGGGCAGAAATCACATTGTGTCAACACCCGCTAGGTCCATCACAATGCTTTGTTTTAATTAGACAGTCGGATTCCCCAAGTCCGTGCCAGTTCTGAATTGATTGTTAATTGATAATCGTTATAATTAATAAGAACTAATTGGTTTGACCCAACTAGTATTCTTAAAAATTGTAGCAAGAAAGTTACACAATTGGATACGTAACTAAACTATCCGGGGAACAAGTTACAACCATAAATGATTATAACTCTATTTACCCAGAACGAGCACATAAACCATATTATTGTTTCCCAATCATGCCCGACTATCTCAATCTTCAGAGCCAATCCTTATCCCGAAGTTACGGATCTAATTTGCCGACTTCCCTTACCTACATTATTCTATCGACTAGAGACTCTTCACCTTGGAGACCAGCTGCGGATATTGGTACGGCCTGTTGAGAAGTTTGCGTATCCCCACCATAAATTTTCAAGGTCCGAGGAGAAAATATCGACACAACAGTATATGTCATGCTCTTCTAGCCCATCTACCATATCTCTCTGCGAAAGACTTCCATGGTAGTACGACTATAAAACAGAAAAGAAAACTCTTCCGATATCTCTCGACGGCTTCTTTATGGTCGTTCCTGTTGCCAGGATGAGCACGAGGCCCATATTTAATAACAAACGGATACTCATCAACAGGTTACGGAATTGGAACCGTATTCCCTTTCGTTCAAAATTATTCAAGTATATAATTTTCACAATAATTGTAATATTTATTTTTACTTGAAAATTTTCGGCTTTCGCCTTGAACTTAGGACCGACTAACTCGTGATCAACCACTGTTCACACGAAACCCTTCTCCACTTCAGTCCTCCAAGGTCTCATTCGATTATTTGCTACTACCACCAAGATCTGTACCAATAGCAGCTCCATGCAGGCTTACGCCAAACACTTCTACGCATACCATTGTACCTTCCTACTCACTAAAGTTTCAAAATTTATATTACAAGTAATATAAATCATCTACTTTAGCGGTAATGTATAGGTATACAACTTAAGCGCCATCCATTTTAAGGGCTAGTTGCTTCGGCAGGTGAGTTGTTACACACTCCTTAGCGGATTTCGACTTCCATGATCACCGTCCTGCTGTTTTAAGCAACCAACGCCTTTCATGGTTCCTGCATGAGTTGTTAATTTGGGCACCGTAACATTACGTTTGGTTCATCCCACAGCGCCAGTTCTGCTTACCAAAAGTGGCCCACTGGGCACATTATATCATAACCTTAAACTTCATATCAAGAAAGTTAAGGTTCTTACCCATTTAAAGTTTGAGAATAGGTTAAGATCGTTTCGACCCTAAGGCCTCTAATCATTCGCTTTACCAGATAAGATTATTTTATATAACATTAAAATGCACCAGCTATCCTGAGGGAAACTTCGGAAGGAACCAGCTACTAGATGGTTCGATTGGTCTTTCGCCCCTATACTCAATTCTGACAATCGATTTGCACGTCAGAACTGTTTCGGTCTTCCATCAGGGTTTCCCCTGACTTCAACCTGATCAAGTATAGTTCACCATCTTTCGGGTCACAGCATATCTGCTCAAGGTACGTTCCAGTTAGAGGCATAAATAATATAAATATTATTATACATAACTATATAGAACGCCCCGGGATTGTGTTAATTAACTATAAAATAGTTAAAAAACTAATCCCATTAATAGTCAAGTTAATTACGCTATTAGGTTTATATCCCAATAACTTGCACATATGTTAGACTCCTTGGTCCGTGTTTCAAGACGGGTCCCGAAGGTATCCTGAATCTTTCGCATTGTTAATCATACAAGTGCATATAATAAACACAAAAATCAATGATAATTATGCCATTATATAATTCCGAAAAATTAACGCACTGTATTCTTATTAATCTATCAACACTTTATCAAATTAATGACATTTATCCTATGTTAAAATGCAAGCATAATAATTTGAATAAACTATAAGTCATATTTTATGATAAATTATATATGTTAATAGATTACAATGTCCTTATATGGAAAAAATGCACACTATTTCTATAATATTATTTAAATATTATAACTTTAATGATGAATTTTCCATAATGGATATTCAGGTTCATCGGGCTTAACCTCTAAGCAGTTTCACGTACTATTTAACTCTCTATTCAGAGTTCTTTTCAACTTTCCCTCACGGTACTTGTTTACTATCGGTCTCATGGTTATATTTAGTTTTAGATGGAGTTTACCACCCACTTAGTGCTGCACTATCAAGCAACACGACTCTTTGGAAACATCATCTAGTAATCATTAACGTTATACGGGCCTGGCACCCTCTATGGGTAAATGGCCTCATTTAAGAAGGACTTAAATCGTTAATTTCTCATACTAGAATATTGACGCTCCATACACTGCATCTCACATTTGCCATATAGACAAAGTGACTTAGTGCTGAACTGATTTCTTTTCGCTCGCCGCTACTAAGAAAATCCTTGTTAGTTTCTTTTCCTCCCCTAATTAATATGCTTAAATTCAGGGGGTAGTCCCATATGAGTTGAGGTTGTATAAAGCAATGTATATATATATAAACAATATATCTCTATGAAGAACAATATATTTGATATATTTTCAATTTTCGCATCTTTAAATAAGAGACAATTCTAGTTAAAAAAAATTTAATTTTTTTTATGCTAGACATTTCTCAGTATTATTTGAATTGAAAAAAGAAAGAATTGTATATCTTCATTTTTTCTTTTATAAATATTTGAGATAATTGCTTTTATATTTAATATTATGAATATATAAATATATCCAATAATATACCATATGCATATCATTATAAAAATATATAATAATAAGCAACTTTATTAGCATAGTCTTACAACCCTCAACCATATGTAGTCCAAGCAGCACTATAAAATTAATTAAAGTACATAACAGCATGGACTGCGATATGCGTTCAAAATGTCGATGTTCATGTGTCCTGCAGTTCACACGATGACGCACAGTTTGCTGCGTTCTTCATCGACCCATGCATGAGCCGAGTGATCCACCGCTTAGAGTTTTATAAATATATATAAATATACAATTCGTCAATTATGTTTTTATTGAAAGAAATTAAAAAATACACCATTTAACTGGCATATATCAATTCCTTCAATAAAGTTATTTTTATACCTAAAATAATTGTTGCGAAATGTCTTAGTTTTATATAATCAATATAAATATAATTTATATTGTTTTAATATTATATAAAGCATTAACCTGTATATCAGGTACAACAATGTATATTTTAGGTGTATATTTAATATAATATAATTAAATTATTATATTATACATTATATGGTAGGCTATCACCATCACCTACCATATATTTCATATACATATAAATATTTTCATATCCATATATATTTTTTTATATTCATATATTTTTATATATGTTATATGCATATGTATTCATAAGCATATGCTTATATATTAATACTGGCGATCTTCTGTTTAATATAATATTATCTTAATATTATATTGGCAGGCCGAACACCACCTACCCTATATACCTTTTTGAACACGGTTTCGTCAATCCGGTCATTTATTGTATGGGAAGTATGACTTTCCCACACATATTTGGATATCCATACAATTGCATATCCATATGAAAATATTTTTAATATATTTTTAATATTTCCATATTTAATATAATATAATTAAATTATTATATTATATATTATATGGTAGGCTATCACCATCACCTACCATATATTTCATATACATATAAATATTTTCATACACATATATATCTTTTTATATTCATATATTTTCATATATGTTATATGCATATGTATTCATAACCATATGCTTATATATTAATACTGGCGATCTTCTGTTTAATATAATATTATTTTAATATTATATTGGCAGGCCGAACACCACCTACCCTATATACCTTTTTGAACACGGTTTCGTCAATCCGGTCATTTATTGTATGGGAAGTATGACTTTCCCACACATATTTGGATATCCATACGATTGCATATCCATATGAAAATATTTTTAATATTTTTAATATATTTTTAATATTTCCATATTTAATATAATATAATTAAATTATTATATTATATATTATATATTATATGGTAGGCTAACACCATCACCTACCATATATTCCATATACATATAAATATTTTCATATTCATATATATTTTTATATATTCATATATTTTCATATATGTTATATGCATATGTATTCATAACCATATGCTTATATATTAATACTGGCGATCTTCTGTTTAATATAATATTATTTTAATATTATATTGGCAGGCCGAACACCACCTACCCTATATACCTTTTTGAACACGGTTTCGTCAATCCGGTCATTTATTGTATGGGAAGTATGACTTTCCCACACATATTTGGATATCCATACGATTGCATATCCATATGAAAATATTTTTAATATTTTTAATATATTTTTAATATTTCCATATTTAATATAATATAATTAAATTATTATATTATATATTATATATTATATGGTAGGCTAACACCATCACCTACCATATATTCCATATACATATAAATATTTTCATATTCATATATATTTTTATATATTCATATATTTTCATATATGTTATATGCATATGTATTCATAACCATATTCTTATATATTAATACTGGCGATCTTGTGTTTAATATAATATTATTTTAATATTATATTGGCAGGCTGAACACCACCTACCCTATATAGCTTTTTGAACACGGTTTCGTCAATCCGGTCATTTATCGTATGGGAAGTACGACTTTCCCACACATATTTGGATATCCATACGATTGCATATCCATATGAAAATATTTTTAATATTTTTAATATCCGTGAGTTTTTAAATAGGGACAGAAGGAATCTCTTGAATTGAATCATGCGCGTCACTAATAAGATGACAAGGCATTTGGCTACCTATGCGAAAGTAATTCAACTCCCGCCGTCTTAAGGTTTAAGACTTATAACAATATATGTTTAATATTTTTAATATCCGTGAGGTTTTAAATAGGGACAGAAGGAATCTCTTGAATTGAATCATGCGCGTCACTAATAAGATGACAAGGCATTTGGCTACCTATGCGAAAGTAATTCAACTCCCGCCGTCTTAAGGTTTAAGACTTATAACAATATATGTTTAATATTTTTAATATCCGTGAGGTTTTAAATAGGGACAGAAGGAATCTCTTGAATTGAATCATGCGCGTCACTAATAAGATGACAAGGCATTTGGCTACCTATGCGAAAGTAATTCAACTCCCGCCGTCTTAAGGTTTAAGACTTATAACAATATATGTTTAATATTTTTAATATCCGTGAGGTTTTAAATAGGGACAGAAGGAATCTCTTGAATTGAATCATGCGCGTCACTAATAAGATGACAAGGCATTTGGCTACCTATGCGAAAGTAATTCAACTCCCGCCGTCTTAAGGTTTAAGACTTATAACAATATATGTTTAATATTTTTAATATCCGTGAGGTTTTAAATAGGGACAGAAGGAATCTCTTGAATTGAATCATGCGCGTCACTAATAAGATGACAAGGCATTTGGCTACCTATGCGAAAGTAATTCAACTCCCGCCGTCTTAAGGTTTAAGACTTATAACAATATATGTTTAATATTTTTAATATCCATGAGTTTTTAAATAGGGACAGGAGGAATCTCTTGAATTGAATCATGCGCGTCACTAATAAGATGACGAGGCATTTGGCTACCTATGCGAAAGTAATTCAACTCCCGCCGTCTTAAGGTTTAAGACTTATAACAATATATGTTTAATATTTTTAATATCCGTGAGGTTTTAAATAGGGACAGAAGGAATCTCTTGAATTGAATCATGCGCGTCACTAATAAGATGACAAGGCATTTGGCTACCTATGCGAAAGTAATTCAACTCCCGCCGTCTTAAGGTTTAAGACTTATAACAATATATGTTTAATATTTTTAATATCCGTGAGGTTTTAAATAGGGACAGAAGGAATCTCTTGAATTGAATCATGCGCGTCACTAATAAGATGACAAGGCATTTGGCTACCTATGCGAAAGTAATTCAACTCCCGCCGTCTTAAGGTTTAAGACTTATAACAATATATGTTTAATATTTTTAATATCCGTGAGGTTTTAAATAGGGACAGAAGGAATCTCTTGAATTGAATCATGCGCGTCACTAATAAGATGACAAGGCATTTGGCTACCTATGCGAAAGTAATTCAACTCCCGCCGTCTTAAGGTTTAAGACTTATAACAATATATGTTTAATATTTTTAATATCCGTAAGGTTTTAAATAGGGACAGAAGGAATCTCTTGAATTGAATCATGCGCGTCACTAATAAGATGACAAGGCATTTGGCTACCTATGCGAAAGTAATTCAACTCCCGCCGTCTTAAGGTTTAAGACTTATAACAATATATGTTTAATATTTTTAATATCCGTGAGGTTTTAAATAGGGACAGAAGGAATCTCTTGAATTGAATCATGCGCGTCACTAATAAGATGACAAGGCATTTGGCTACCTATGCGAAAGTAATTCAACTCCCGCCGTCTTAAGGTTTAAGACTTATAACAATATATGTTTAATATTTTTAATATCCGTGAGGTTTTAAATAGGGACAGAAGGAATCTCTTGAATTGAATCATGCGCGTCACTAATAAGATGACAAGGCATTTGGCTACCTATGCGAAAGTAATTCAACTCCCGCCGTCTTAAGGTTTAAGACTTATAACAATATATGTTTAATATTTTTAATATCCGTGAGGTTTTAAATAGGGACAGAAGGAATCTCTTGAATTGAATCATGCGCGTCACTAATAAGATGACAAGGCATTTGGCTACCTATGCGAAAGTAATTCAACTCCCGCCGTCTTAAGGTTTAAGACTTATAACAATATATGTTTAATATTTTTAATATCCGTGAGGTTTTAAATAGGGACAGAAGGAATCTCTTGAATTGAATCATGCGCGTCACTAATAAGATGACAAGGCATTTGGCTACCTATGCGAAAGTAATTCAACTCCCGCCGTCTTAAGGTTTAAGACTTATAACAATATATGTTTAATATTTTTAATATCCGTGAGTTTTTAAATAGGGACAGGAGGAATCTCTTGAATTGAATCATGCGCGTCACTAATAAGATGACAAGGCATTTGGCTACCTATGCGAAAGTAATTCAACTCCCGCCGTCTTAAGGTTTAAGACTTATAACAATATATGTTTAATATTTTTAATATCCGTGAGGTTTTAAATAGGGACAGAAGGAATCTCTTGAATTGAATCATGCGCGTCACTAATAAGATGACAAGGCATTTGGCTACCTATGCGAAAGTAATTCAACTCCCGCCGTCTTAAGGTTTAAGACTTATAACAATATATGTTTAATATTTTTAATATCCGTGAGGTTTTAAATAGGGACAGAAGGAATCTCTTGAATTGAATCATGCGCGTCACTAATAAGATGACAAGGCATTTGGCTACCTATGCGAAAGTAATTCAACTCCCGCCGTCTTAAGGTTTAAGACTTATAACAATATATGTTTAATATTTTTAATATCCGTAAGGTTTTAAATAGGGACAGAAGGAATCTCTTGAATTGAATCATGCGCGTCACTAATAAGATGACGAGGCATTTGGCTACCTATGCGAAAGTAATTCAACTCCCGCCGTCTTAAGGTTTAAGACTTATAACAATATATGTTTAATATTTTTAATATCCGTGAGGTTTTAAATAGGGACAGAAGGAATCTCTTGAATTGAATCATGCGCGTCACTAATAAGATGACAAGGCATTTGGCTACCTATGCGAAAGTAATTCAACTCCCGCCGTCTTAAGGTTTAAGACTTATAACAATATATGTTTAATATTTTTAATATCCGTGAGTTTTTAAATAGGGACAGGAGGAATCTCTTGAATTGAATCATGCGCGTCACTAATAAGATGACGAGGCATTTGGCTACCTATGCGAAAGTAATTCAACTCCCGCCGTCTTAAGGTTTAAGACTTATAACAATATATGTTTAATATTTTTAATATCCGTGAGGTTTTAAATAGGGACAGAAGGAATCTCTTGAATTGAATCATGCGCGTCACTAATAAGATGACAAGGCATTTGGCTACCTATGCGAAAGTAATTCAACTCCCGCCGTCTTAAGGTTTAAGACTTATAACAATATATGTTTAATATTTTTAATATCCGTGAGGTTTTAAATAGGGACAGAAGGAATCTCTTGAATTGAATCATGCGCGTCACTAATAAGATGACAAGGCATTTGGCTACCTATGCGAAAGTAATTCAACTCCCGCCGTCTTAAGGTTTAAGACTTATAACAATATATGTTTAATATTTTTAATATCCGTGAGGTTTTAAATAGGGACAGAAGGAATCTCTTGAATTGAATCATGCGCGTCACTAATAAGATGACAAGGCATTTGGCTACCTATGCGAAAGTAATTCAACTCCCGCCGTCTTAAGGTTTAAGACTTATAACAATATATGTTTAATATTTTTAATATCCGTGAGTTTTTAAATAGGGACAGGAGGAATCTCTTGAATTGAATCATGCGCGTCACTAATAAGATGACGAGGCATTTGGCTACCTATGCGAAAGTAATTCAACTCCCGCCGTCTTAAGGTTTAAGACTTATAACAATATATGTTTAATATTTTTAATATCCGTGAGTTTTTAAATAGGGACAGGAGGAATCTCTTGAATTAAATCATGCGCGTCACTAATAAGATGACAAGGCATTTGGCTACCTATGCGAAAGTAATTCAACTCCCGCCGTCTTAAGGTTTAAGACTTATAACAATATATGTTTAATATTTTTAATATCCGTGAGGTTTTAAATAGGGACATGAGGGTCTCGGATCTCTTGAATTGAATCATGCGCGTCACTAATAAGATGACAAGGCATTTGGCTACCTATGCGAAAGTAATTCAACTCCCGCCGTCTTAAGGTTTAAGACTTATAACAATATATGTTTAATATTTTTAATATCCGTGAGGTTTTAAATAGGGACAGAAGGAATCTCTTGAATTGAATCATGCGCGTCACTAATAAGATGACAAGGCATTTGGCTACCTATGCGAAAGTAATTCAACTCCCGCCGTCTTAAGGTTTAAGACTTATAACAATATATGTTTAATATTTTTAATATCCGTGAGGTTTTAAATAGGGACAGAAGGAATCTCTTGAATTGAATCATGCGCGTCACTAATAAGATGACAAGGCATTTGGCTACCTATGCGAAAGTAATTCAACTCCCGCCGTCTTAAGGTTTAAGACTTATAACAATATATGTTTAATATTTTTAATATCCGTGAGGTTTTAAATAGGGACAGAAGGAATCTCTTGAATTGAATCATGCGCGTCACTAATAAGATGACAAGGCATTT
Source organism: Drosophila bipectinata (assembly GCF_030179905.1). Classification (NCBI taxonomy): domain Eukaryota; kingdom Metazoa; phylum Arthropoda; class Insecta; order Diptera; family Drosophilidae; genus Drosophila; species Drosophila bipectinata. Next base: position 11,391 of record NW_027222823.1, on the reverse strand, counting down.
GGCTACCTATGCGAAAGTAATTCAACTCCCGCCGTCTTAAGGTTTAAGACTTATAACAATATATGTTTAATATTTTTAATATCCGTGAGGTTTTAAATAGGGACAGTAGGAATCTCTTGAATTGAATCATGCGCGTCACTAATAAGATGACGAGGCATTTGGCTACCTATGCGAAAGTAATTCAACTCCCGCCGTCTTAAGGTTTAAGACTTATAACAATATATGTTTAATATTTTTAATATCCGTGAGGTTTTAAATAGGGACAGAAGGAATCTCTTGAATTGAATCATGCGCGTCACTAATAAGATGACGAGGCATTTGGCTACCTATGCGAAAGTAATTCAACTCCCGCCGTCTTAAGGTTTAAGACTTATAACAATATATGTTTAATATTTTTAATATCCGTGAGGTTTTAAATAGGGACAGAAGGAATCTCTTGAATTGAATCATGCGCGTCACTAATAAGATGACAAGGCATTTGGCTACCTATGCGAAAGTAATTCAACTCCCGCCGTCTTAAGGTTTAAGACTTATAACAATATATGTTTAATATTTTTAATATCCGTGAGGTTTTAAATAGGGACAGAAGGAATCTCTTGAATTGAATCATGCGCGTCACTAATAAGATGACAAGGCGTTTGGCTACCTATGCGAAAGTAATTCAACTCCCGCCGTCTTAAGGTTTAAGACTTATAACAATATATGTTTAATATTTTTAATATCCGTGAGGTTTTAAATAGGGACAGAAGGAATCTCTTGAATTGAATCATGCGCGTCACTAATAAGATGACAAGGCATTTGGCTACCTATGCGAAAGTAATTCAACTCCCGCCGTCTTAAGGTTTAAGACTTATAACAATATATGTTTAATATTTTTAATATCCGTGAGGTTTTAAATAGGGACAGAAGGAATCTCTTGAATTGAATCATGCGCGTCACTAATAAGATGACAAGGCATTTGGCTACCTATGCGAAAGTAATTCAACTCCCGCCGTCTTAAGGTTTAAGACTTATAACAATATATGTTTAATATTTTTAATATCCGTGAGGTTTTAAATAGGGACAGAAGGAATCTCTTGAATTGAATCATGCGCGTCACTAATAAGATGACAAGGCATTTGGCTACCTATGCGAAAGTAATTCAACTCCCGCCGTCTTAAGGTTTAAGACTTATAACAATATATGTTTAATATTTTTAATATCCGTAAGGTTTTAAATAGGGACAGAAGGAATCTCTTGAATTGAATCATGCGCGTCACTAATAAGATGACGAGGCATTTGGCTACCTATGCGAAAGTAATTCAACTCCCGCCGTCTTAAGGTTTAAGACTTATAACAATATATGTTTAATATTTTTAATATCCGTGAGGTTTTAAATAGGGACAGAAGGAATCTCTTGAATTGAATCATGCGCGTCACTAATAAGATGACAAGGCATTTGGCTACCTATGCGAAAGTAATTCAACTCCCGCCGTCTTAAGGTTTAAGACTTATAACAATATATGTTTAATATTTTTAATATCCGTGAGGTTTTAAATAGGGACAGAAGGAATCTCTTGAATTGAATCATGCGCGTCACTAATAAGATGACAAGGCATTTGGCTACCTATGCGAAAGTAATTCAACTCCCGCCGTCTTAAGGTTTAAGACTTATAACAATATATGTTTAATATTTTTAATATCCGTAAGGTTTTAAATAGGGACAGAAGGAATCTCTTGAATTGAATCATGCGCGTCACTAATAAGATGACGAGGCATTTGGCTACCTATGCGAAAGTAATTCAACTCCCGCCGTCTTAAGGTTTAAGACTTATAACAATATATGTTTAATATTTTTAATATCCGTGAGGTTTTAAATAGGGACAGAAGGAATCTCTTGAATTGAATCATGCGCGTCACTAATAAGATGACAAGGCATTTGGCTACCTATGCGAAAGTAATTCAACTCCCGCCGTCTTAAGGTTTAAGACTTATAACAATATATGTTTAATATTTTTAATATCCGTGAGGTTTTAAATAGGGACAGAAGGAATCTCTTGAATTGAATCATGCGCGTCACTAATAAGATGACAAGGCATTTGGCTACCTATGCGAAAGTAATTCAACTCCCGCCGTCTTAAGGTTTAAGACTTATAACAATATATGTTTAATATTTTTAATATCCGTGAGGTTTTAAATAGGGACAGAAGGAATCTCTTGAATTGAATCATGCGCGTCACTAATAAGATGACAAGGCATTTGGCTACCTATGCGAAAGTAATTCAACTCCCGCCGTCTTAAGGTTTAAGACTTATAACAATATATGTTTAATATTTTTAATATCCGTGAGGTTTTAAATAGGGACAGAAGGAATCTCTTGAATTGAATCATGCGCGTCACTAATAAGATGACAAGGCATTTGGCTACCTATGCGAAAGTAATTCAACTCCCGCCGTCTTAAGGTTTAAGACTTATAACAATATATGTTTAATATTTTTAATATCCGTAAGGTTTTAAATAGGGACAGAAGGAATCTCTTGAATTGAATCATGCGCGTCACTAATAAGATGACGAGGCATTTGGCTACCTATGCGAAAGTAATTCAACTCCCGCCGTCTTAAGGTTTAAGACTTATAACAATATATGTTTAATATTTTTAATATCCGTGAGGTTTTAAATAGGGACAGAAGGAATCTCTTGAATTGAATCATGCGCGTCACTAATAAGATGACAAGGCATTTGGCTACCTATGCGAAAGTAATTCAACTCCCGCCGTCTTAAGGTTTAAGACTTATAACAATATATGTTTAATATTTTTAATATCCGTGAGGTTTTAAATAGGGACAGAAGGAATCTCTTGAATTGAATCATGCGCGTCACTAATAAGATGACAAGGCATTTGGCTACCTATGCGAAAGTAATTCAACTCCCGCCGTCTTAAGGTTTAAGACTTATAACAATATATGTTTAATATTTTTAATATCCGTGAGGTTTTAAATAGGGACAGAAGGAATCTCTTGAATTGAATCATGCGCGTCACTAATAAGATGACAAGGCATTTGGCTACCTATGCGAAAGTAATTCAACTCCCGCCGTCTTAAGGTTTAAGACTTATAACAATATATGTTTAATATTTTTAATATCCGTGAGGTTTTAAATAGGGACATAAGGAATCTCTTGAATTGAATCATGCGCGTCACTAATAAGATGACGAGGCATTTGGCTACCTATGCGAAAGTAATTCAACTCCCGCCGTCTTAAGGTTTAAGACTTATAACAATATATGTTTAATATTTTTAATATCCGTGAGGTTTTAAATAGGGACAGAAGGAATCTCTTGAATTGAATCATGCGCGTCACTAATAAGATGACAAGGCATTTGGCTACCTATGCGAAAGTAATTCAACTCCCGCCGTCTTAAGGTTTAAGACTTATAACAATATATGTTTAATATTTTTAATATCCGTGAGGTTTTAAATAGGGACAGAAGGAATCTCTTGAATTGAATCATGCGCGTCACTAATAAGATGACAAGGCATTTGGCTCGCTATGCGAAAGTAATTCAACTCCCGCCGTCTTAAGGTTTAAGACTTATAACAATATATGTTTAATATTTTTAATATCCGTGAGGTTTTAAATAGGGACAGAAGGAATCTCTTGAATTGAATCATGCGCGTCACTAATAAGATGACAAGGCATTTGGCTACCTATGCGAAAGTAATTCAACTCCCGCCGTCTTAAGGTTTAAGACTTATAACAATATATGTTTAATATTTTTAATATCCGTGAGGTTTTAAATAGGGACAGAAGGAATCTCTTGAATTGAATCATGCGCGTCACTAATAAGATGACAAGGCATTTGGCTACCTATGCGAAAGTAATTCAACTCCCGCCGTCTTAAGGTTTAAGACTTATAACAATATATGTTTAATATTTTTAATATCCGTGAGGTTTTAAATAGGGACAGAAGGAATCTCTTGAATTGAATCATGCGCGTCACTAATAAGATGACAAGGCATTTGGCTACCTATGCGAAAGTAATTCAACTCCCGCCGTCTTAAGGTTTAAGACTTATAACAATATATGTTTAATATTTTTAATATCCGTGAGGTTTTAAATAGGGACAGAAGGAATCTCTTGAATTGAATCATGCGCGTCACTAATAAGATGACAAGGCATTTGGCTACCTATGCGAAAGTAATTCAACTCCCGCCGTCTTAAGGTTTAAGACTTATAACAATATATGTTTAATATTTTTAATATCCGTGAGGTTTTAAATAGGGACAGAAGGAATCTCTTGAATTGAATCATGCGCGTCACTAATAAGATGACAAGGCATTTGGCTACCTATGCGAAAGTAATTCAACTCCCGCCGTCTTAAGGTTTAAGACTTATAACAATATATGTTTAATATTTTTAATATCCGTGAGGTTTTAAATAGGGACAGAAGGAATCTCTTGAATTGAATCATGCGCGTCACTAATAAGATGACAAGGCATTTGGCTACCTATGCGAAAGTAATTCAACTCCCGCCGTCTTAAGGTTTAAGACTTATAACAATATATGTTTAATATTTTTAATATCCGTGAGGTTTTAAATAGGGACAGAAGGAATCTCTTGAATTGAATCATGCGCGTCACTAATAAGATGACAAGGCATTTGGCTACCTATGCGAAAGTAATTCAACTCCCGCCGTCTTAAGGTTTAAGACTTATAACAATATATGTTTAATATTTTTAATATCCGTGAGGTTTTAAATAGGGACAGAAGGAATCTCTTGAATTGAATCATGCGCGTCACTAATAAGATGACAAGGCATTTGGCTACCTATGCGAAAGTAATTCAACTCCCGCCGTCTTAAGGTTTAAGACTTATAACAATATATGTTTAATATTTTTAATATCCGTGAGGTTTTAAATAGGGACAGAAGGAATCTCTTGAATTGAATCATGCGCGTCACTAATAAGATGACAAGGCATTTGGCTACCTATGCGAAAGTAATTCAACTCCCGCCGTCTTAAGGTTTAAGACTTATAACAATATATGTTTAATATTTTTAATATCCGTGAGGTTTTAAATAGGGACAGAAGGAATCTCTTGAATTGAATCATGCGCGTCACTAATAAGATGACAAGGCATTTGGCTACCTATGCGAAAGTAATTCAACTCCCGCCGTCTTAAGGTTTAAGACTTATAACAATATATGTTTAATATTTTTAATATCCGTGAGGTTTTAAATAGGGACAGAAGGAATCTCTTGAATTGAATCATGCGCGTCACTAATAAGATGACAAGGCATTTGGCTACCTATGCGAAAGTAATTCAACTCCCGCCGTCTTAAGGTTTAAGACTTATAACAATATATGTTTAATATTTTTAATATCCGTGAGGTTTTAAATAGGGACAGAAGGAATCTCTTGAATTGAATCATGCGCGTCACTAATAAGATGACAAGGCATTTGGCTACCTATGCGAAAGTAATTCAACTCCCGCCGTCTTAAGGTTTAAGACTTATAACAATATATGTTTAATATTTTTAATATCCGTGAGGTTTTAAATAGGGACAGAAGGAATCTCTTGAATTGAATCATGCGCGTCACTAATAAGATGACAAGGCATTTGGCTACCTATGCGAAAGTAATTCAACTCCCGCCGTCTTAAGGTTTAAGACTTATAACAATATATGTTTAATATTTTTAATATCCGTGAGGTTTTAAATAGGGACAGAAGGAATCTCTTGAATTGAATCATGCGCGTCACTAATAAGATGACAAGGCATTTGGCTACCTATGCGAAAGTAATTCAACTCCCGCCGTCTTAAGGTTTAAGACTTATAACAATATATGTTTAATATTTTTAATATCCGTGAGGTTTTAAATAGGGACAGAAGGAATCTCTTGAATTGAATCATGCGCGTCACTAATAAGATGACAAGGCATTTGGCTACCTATGCGAAAGTAATTCAACTCCCGCCGTCTTAAGGTTTAAGACTTATAACAATATATGTTTAATATTTTTAATATCCGTGAGGTTTTAAATAGGGACAGAAGGAATCTCTTGAATTGAATCATGCGCGTCACTAATAAGATGACAAGGCATTTGGCTACCTATGCGAAAGTAATTCAACTCCCGCCGTCTTAAGGTTTAAGACTTATAACAATATATGTTTAATATTTTTAATATCCGTGAGGTTTTAAATAGGGACAGAAGGAATCTCTTGAATTGAATCATGCGCGTCACTAATAAGATGACAAGGCATTTGGCTACCTATGCGAAAGTAATTCAACTCCCGCCGTCTTAAGGTTTAAGACTTATAACAATATATGTTTAATATTTTTAATATCCGTGAGGTTTTAAATAGGGACATGAAAGTCTAGTGTGTTTAACGTGAGCACCTGCCACGATGGCTCAATCTCACGGCCCCCTTGGGCATGGGATATGAAACGATGCGTCAATCAGCGCCCCTTTGGAACCATGTTCCGCCGGATACCGACACTCAAGCCAGTCTGTTCTAGTCATGGCTTATATCCTCGGTTAAGGATGGAGGCCTATCTAAACCTCTTCCGGTCTATGGGATCCCGGCACCCGGTCGTATAACGCAACTCCACGTCGAACCCGAAGGCTCTACCCGCATTCAGGTGTTAAACCACAGCCACCACGTAGCTCCCTAAGGGGCCTCAACCATAGCCAGGTCGGAACAAGTTCCGTGGGCTCTGGCTCCCGTGGTACCAGAAATTAGCAGCCTCCGGTCAGGCGTCGTGCCACGAAGGACACTACCAATTTTGACTCCAGAACAGTCGACGGGTTGGTGACCCAATATTTGCATAGCTGCCTGGAATAGCATTATGAAATGGCCGAAGCCGAGTCATAAGATGGAACAGTCTTATCCACCATGCTCATGGGCATGGCTTTCTCACTGTGAGGAGGCGAGGACTATTCCTTCCTCTTCCGCAACCCGCGGCATTTAGTGCTGGCCAATGACCAGACCGCTCGAAGACGGCCAGCTATGTTCCCAACAATCCCTAAGGACTTGTGACAAGGCGGAGGTGAGCACCATCTCCGTAGTTCCTCATCACCCGTGGTACCAGAAAAGTCCTCTGGTCAGGTTCGTGCAACTAAAAGAAGCACTCCCAGTTTCAGCTACCATGAAGCTCGGGGACTGGTCACCCCGGCGGTGGGCGAAAACCCGGCGAACCCTACAAACACCTAGTCACTCGATCCTGTTTCACACACCATTCACCCCCTAACACCCCTCGGCATCCACAAATCAACGTCTTCGACGACGACTGAATACGGCTCTCGCAAACACATTCAACCTATCAACCCTATCGCTAGTGGAGAGCACCTGACTAAAGTCAAAGTCCCCCCCGGCCTGAATCACACCCAACCCATCCAGATCACGAAGATCATCATACAGCGGACACTCACAAAGAACATGCTTCCAGGTCTCGCCATCCGAGCCACACTGACATTCCGGACTGTCTGCCAGGTGCCGACTATGCAAGAATGCATTCAGCGATCCATGGCCAGTCAACAGGAACCCGGCACTGAGGTTGAAACCAAAGTCCGGTCGGTTGGCAACAAACGAGACATCTGGAATGAACCCGTAAGTGACCCGCCCATTCTCACATCCGTCCCACCGAACTTGCCAGTCCGATAGGACACGTTCGCGCAACATATCCTTCCATTCACTGGGCCTCGAACTCTCCACGGTCCCATCCAACACTTCACGATACAACCATTCGCTCTCCAGCAATGGCAGCCCCTTCTTGAGCTTGTAGCTTACGGCTCTACGCCGTATCTCCAAGTCAAGGGGAACTGCTCCAAACAGCACTTGCAATGCCTCCGTAGAGACAGTGCGACACACAGGCATACTCCCCAACAATATAACACGCTGCACACTGCAAACTTTCGCTCTGCCAGCAACAGTCGAGGTTATCTCACTCCATATTGGTGACCCATTTGCTGCGCAAGCAACAAATAAGCCACTGTATATGGTGCGGACAGCTCTCCTGCTGAGACCCCACTCATTTCTCAAAACTCGGGCAATTTCCCAACCGACCCGACCAACCGGTTCTGCAGACGGGCAAGGTGAGGCGTGAAGCATAACCGTTCCCCAACGGTCACACCCAGGTATTTCACCTGTTTCACGTACCTTATGCTGGAGCCATCGATCCTGACAGTCGGAGGCCTAATGCCCCCGGGACCTCGACTGGACAAGATGCCTTTCAGCAACATTGTCACAGTCTTGTCTAGTGCCAGACCGACACCCACACTGCTGCCCCACTGGCTAACAATGCGCAAGCACTCTGCGGCGCTTGCCTCAATCCTCGAACGCGACTGGCCCTCAATCAAGATAAGCAAGTCGTCCGCATACGCACAACACTTGCATACCTGCTCGAGCTGCCGCAGTAGGGGATCCATCATGAGGTTCCATATAAATGGTCCACAGATGGAACCCTGTGGACAACCACGAGCCACATCAATACTCACTGTGTCATTCACCCCCATCACACATGCACTACGTCCCGAGAAATAACTCTTCCAAAGAGCTACGTCCCGGCACCCACACTCATTCAACCTCTCAATCACCCTAGCCCAACTTAGATAATCAAAAGCCCCCTTAAAGTCAACAAACACACCGAGAACGTACTTGGAGCTGCTGGATCTCACAGAGTCCTTAACATACATCCAAGCGTCCTCCACACTCTTTCCCTCCCGGAAGCCAAACTGCCTATCAGACATCTGGCTCCCCACACTCTCCTGCAGCCGTTCCACCAGCACTCGCTCCAGAACTTTTGCAAGAACTGGAACAAGGCTGATGCCCCGAAAGGATCGCGGATTGCTCCGGACCCTATCGGGTGACTTAAGGAGCACACTCACCCTTGTGCGTTTCCACGCACTTGGAAAGACACCCTCACTCACACACTTGGCATACAATTCATACAAGTAGTCCGGAATCGCCTTCCAGACACTTCTACAAATCTCCGCTGTGAACCCATCCATACCGGGAGCTTTCCCCGAGCGAAGCTTGGTGAAACCCCACTCAAGCTCGCTCACCAGGAGGGGATCGGCAACACCCACTGCATCAGGCACTGAGTGCTGTCGATCTTCCCTAGGAAAGAATTCGGACAACAGACATTCCACACAGTCCTTCCAGGTTGTAAGCACTCGGCCTTCAACCTGTAGGGCACACACACCCCTATCTCTATTTCGGTCACACTCCTGCAGAATTTTGAAAACACGACCCCAGGGATCGTGCTTATTTCGTTCCACAAAAGTGCGCCACTCATCCTCTTTCACCCTAATCAAATTATGCTTATACTCGTGTGTCCGAGTCGAATATTGATCCCTAAGCTGAGCCAAGCCTTCCGCATTGGACCTTCTGGCCCTTTGGAATCTCTTCCGCAGAGACCGGAGGGACCGTTGCTGGGCCTTCAAATCACGCGTCCACCACTTAACACGATTGCGAGACACCTTTCGGTGCCTTGCAAACATGCTATCATTCGCACCAGTCACCCACTCTGTCACACATGCAACTTGCTCATCCACATTCATAGCACAGAAGGTGCTAAACGGGACTTGCGTCGCCGCTTCTCTCACATAATGCCCATGAAGGGCCCAATTCGCTCCACGAAAGCACCACCCATTAACCACAACATTCGCATCCAGGGCCATGTTATGGGTCACCACAATCTCTATCGGATTATGATCACTCACACCCTGACCCCCCAACACACTCCATTGAAAGGCATGCATTCTCATTGCGGACTCATTCACAAGAGTAACATCGATGTCACTCGCCCCCATCGGACCGTCGAATGTGTACCACTCACTCAGCTCGTTGACAACCTGCACCTCTTGGGTAATCACCCATTCGGCCAGCGTCTCACCCCGCGCGTAGTTTTGATGGCCAGGTGCGTACCTGGACATCTTACTAAACCACAGGGGGGACGACGCATTCGCGTCAAGACCTAGGATGACAGGATTGCTACTCACCTGTAGTAGTACCGCATCCATGTACTGAAGGTACGGGTTTATATCCACCGAAAACTTGCAACACACACTGACAACAAACAACCTGCCAAAATTCCCTTCTAACCCCACACATACACCCCAATTGGTAGAGCTCACCAAGGTGCACTCCACGTTGGGGTCATTCACAACAACTGCGGCATGGCACCTGCTGTCAGGAAATACCCGCATTTCTGCGGGCAAACCACGCACACCGCCATAGCGGCTGTATGGTTCCTGCAACAGAGCCACGACGCAGCCCCTCTCACACATCAATTGCCCCACATCGCACATAACAGCGTACGAGTTCTGACAATTAATCTGTAGGAACCGAGACATGTTAGTGTCTAGCATTCACCCTGGCCAAAACTGCGCTATAAATCGGACAACTCGCCGAGAGCATATTATGCCCCGACGGCAACCCCTTGAAGCGGCAGTTTCGGCAGTCCACCGGATTGGTGCACTTCGCCGCTACATGACCCCCAGTGCCGCATTGGCGGCACACACTCACCTGGATCCTGCAATCCTGGACCTTGTGGTCAAAGCCGACACAGCGATGGCAGGCATACGTCCGGACCTGGGACCGGCAGCGGAAGCTAAACCACTTTATATACACCCGCCCGGTGTCTAAAGCGGCTAAAGCCTTCTCGCTGACCTCCAGAGTCACGTTCGTCGTGCCTCCATCAGCTGCGGACCACGGCTTTGATGCTAAGTGCACCGACTTCTTGAAGTCTGCCACGGTCATCTCCTCCTTCAGATTGTTGCGCCACAGCTCCTCCATGAAGTCCTCCGGGGTGACTGCAGTGTCGACATCTAAGACCGTCAAGCGGGGCTTAACAGCCTGGTTGCGCTCCACGCTCAACCCGACTTCGGCAAACTTTTTGGACGCAGCAACCTTGGACGCCTCCGATGACGACGGCGTGCGGATGATGGCGCCGCCACGCTTCAGTTCACGCACTTCGTGGACGCGAACTCCAAGGGCTGGAGCCACTTCCTTCCTCACCTTGTCGGCGATTTGCCGGCTCGACAGCTCCGGATCCGCACCCTTCACCACACAGGACCAGGTCTCCCGCACCTTGGTACGGGGGACTGGCACCGGGGCTATTGGGGGGCCGGGCTGCGCAGCGACGGCGTAGGGCGACGGTCCAGGGGACGGCGATGGCATGGTGGCCCGAGTCTCCAACTCGGCCACCCGAAGCATAAGAGCCACAACGAGGTCATCATATCGGCTCATCACAGCCGATACGGCTTTGACATCGCCGTCGATGAGGGCGCTCCGAACGGCTCGTTGGGTGGCGGAGAGCTCCGCCAGCACAGCTCCACTTCCAGCGGCGACAGCGGCGCGAGCGTTGGCCTGCTCAACGGCGGCGGGGGGGGCCAAGTAGGTCCCGGCGGCAG
>NW_027222822.1:122500-137499 GCF_030179905.1 Drosophila bipectinata | reverse complement strand
ATTGCCCTTATTATCATTGCAGTCCAGCACGGATACGACCTTAGAGGCGTTCAGGCATTAATCCAACGGACGTAGCGTCATACCACTGTTCGCTCGAACAAGTATTGTGCCATTGGTCCGTACTGCGGTTCCTCTCGTACTACGCAGGAATGCTGTCGCAACCGTTTGTCATTAGTAGGGTAAAACTAACCTTCTCACGACGGTCTAAACCCAGCTCACGTTCCTTGCATGGGGTGAACAATCCAACGCTGGGTGAATTTGCTTCACAATGATAGGAAGAGCCGACATCGAAGGATCAAAAAGCGACGTCGCTATGAACGCTTGGCCGCCACAAGGCAGTTATCCCTATGGTATCTTTGCTGGCACCTCTGTTAAAAACTCTTTAAACCAAAAGGATCGATAGGCCGAGCTTTGCTCTCCCTGTGTGTACTGAACACCGAGATGAAGTCAGCATTAGCCCTTTTGCTTATGGTGGTTTCTGTCCGCACTGAGCTGGCCTTGGACACCTCCGTTATTATTTGAGAGATGTACCGCCCCAGTCAAACTCCCTACCTGGCAATGTCCTTGAATTGGATCATACCTGAGTAATTGGAGTTATACCAAATTTTCAAATCGATAATACATGAATGCATCTCTCATTAAAGAATTTGTTTGCGATTATATAACAAACTCGTGATACTTTGATCAAGAAGCTTGCATCAAAACCCAATACCATAAGATATAATAAATATATCCGTATAATGGCTAGGAAATGATACACGTTCCATTTAATCAAGTAAGTAAGGAAACAATAAGAGTAGTGGTATTCATTGTCGATACCAAACCGAAGTCTAATATCTCCCACTTATTCTACACCTCTTATGTCTCCTTACACTGCCAGATTAGAGTCAAGCTCAAAAGGGTTCTTTCCCCGCTAATTATTCCAAGCCCGTTCCCTTGGCTGTGGTTTCGCTAGATAGTAGATAGGGACAGAAGGAATCTCGTTAATCCATTCATGCGCGTCACTAATTAGATGACGAGGCATTGGCTACCTTAGAGAGTCATAGTTACTCCCGCCGTTGACCCGCGCTTACTTGAATTTCTTCACTTTGACATTCAGAGCACTGGGCAGAAATCACATTGTGTCAACACCCGCTAGGGCCATCACAATGCTTTGTTTTAATTAGACAGTCGGATTCCCCAAGTCCGTGCCAGTTCTGAATTGATTGTTAATTGATAATCGTTATAATTAATAGAACTAATTGGTTTGACCAACTAGTATTCATAAAAATTTTCGCATGAACGTTCCACAATTGGATACGTAACTAACCCTACCGAAGAACAAGTTACAATCATGAATGATTATAACTCTATTTACCCATTACGGGCACATAAACCATATTATTGTTTCCCAATCAAGCCCGACTATCTCAATCTTCAGAGCCAATCCTTATCCCGAAGTTACGGATCTAATTTGCCGACTTCCCTACCTACATTATTCTATCGACTAGAGACTCTTCACGTTGGAGAGCACGTGCGGGTGTTGGTACGGCCTGTGAGAAGTTGCGTATCCCCACCATAAATTGTCAAGGTCCGAGGAGCAAATATCGACACAACAGTATATGTCATGCTCTTCTAGACCATCTACCATATCTCTCTGCGAAAGACTTCCATGGTAGTACGACTATAAAACAGAAAAGAAAACTCTTCCGATATCTCTCGACGGCTTCTTTATGGTCGTTCCTGTTGCCAGGATGAGCACGAGGCCCATATTTAATAACAAACGGATACTCAACAGGTTACGGAATTGGAACCGTATTCCCTTTCGTTCAAAATTATTCAAGTATATAATTTTCACAATAATTGTAATATTTATTTTTACTTGAAAATTTTCGGCTTTCGCCTTGAACTTAGGACCGACTAACTCGTGATCAACCACTGTTCACACGAAACCCTTCTCCACTTCAGTCCTCCAAGGTCTCATTCGATTATTTGCTACTACCACCAAGATCTGTACCAATAGCAGCTCCATGCAGGCTTACGCCAAACACTTCTACGCATACCATTGTACCTTCCTACTCACTAAAGTTTCAAAATTTATATTACAAGTAATATAAATCATCTACTTTAGCGGTAATGTATAGGTATACAACTTAAGCGCCATCCATTTTAAGGGCTAGTTGCTTCGGCAGGTGAGTTGTTACACACTCCTTAGCGGATTTCGACTTCCATGATCACCGTCCTGCTGTTTTAAGCAACCAACGCCTTTCATGGTTTCTGCATGAGTTGTTAATTTGGGCACCGTAACATTACGTTTGGTTCATCCCACAGCGCCAGTTCTGCTTACCAAAAGTGGCCCACTGGGCACATTATATCATAACCTTAAACTTCATATCAAGAAAGTTAAGGTTCTTACCCATTTAAAGTTTGAGAATAGGTTAAGATCGTTTCGACCCTAAGGCCTCTAATCATTCGCTTTACCAGATAAGATTATTTTATATAACATTGAAATGCACCAGTCTCCCTGAGGGAAACTTCGGAAGGAACCAGCTACTAGATGGTTCGATTGGTCTTTCGCCCCTATACTCAATTCTGACAATCGATTTGCACGTCAGAACTGTTTCGGTCTTCCATCAGGTTTCCCTGACTTCAACCTGATCAAGTATAGTTCACCATCTTTCGGGTCACAGCATATCTGCTCAAGGTACGTTCCAGTTAGAGGCATAAATAATATAAATATTATTATACATAACTATATAGAACGCCCCGGGATTGTGTTAATTAACTATAAAATAGTTAAAAAACTAATCCCATTAATAGTCAAGTTAATTACGCTATTAGGTTATATCCAATAACTTGCACATGTTGTTAGACTCCTTGGTACGTGTTTCAAGACGGGTCCCGAAGGTATCCTGAATCTTTAGCATTGTTAATCATACAAGTGCGTATAATAATCACAGAAAGCAATGATAATTATGCCATTATATAATTCCGAAAATTAACGCACTGTATTCTTATTAATCTATCAACACTTTATCAAATTAATGACATTTATCCTATGTTAAAATGCAAGCATAATAATTTGAATAAACTATAAGTCATATTTTATGATAAATTATATATGTTAATAGATTACAATGTCCTTATATGGAAAAAATGCACACTATTTCTATAATATTATTTAAATATTATAACTTTAATGATGAATTTTCCATAATGGATATTCAGGTTCATCGGGCTTAACCTCTAAGCAGTTTCACGTACTATTTAACTCTCTATTCAGAGTTCTTTTCAACTTTCCCTCACGGTACTTGTTTACTATCGGTCTCATGGTTATATTTAGTTTTAGATGGAGTTTACCACCCACTTAGTGCTGCACTATCAAGCAACACGACTCTTTGGAAACATCATCTAGTAATCATTAACGTTATACGGGCCTGGCACCCTCTATGGGTAAATGGCCTCATTTAAGAAGGACTTAAATCGTTAATTCTCATACTAGAATATTGACGCCATACACTGCATCTCACATTTGCCATATAGACAAAGTGTCTTACGGCTGACCTGATTTCTTTTCGCCCACCGCTACTAACAAAATCCTTGTGAGTTTCTTTCCCTCCCCTCATTAAGATGCTTAAATCCGGGCGGTAGTCCCATATGAGTTGAGGTTGTATAAAGCAATGTATATATATATATAAACAATATATCTCTATGAAGAACAATATATTTGATATATTTTCAATTTTCGCATCTTTAAATAAGAGACAATTCTAGTTAAAAAAAATTTAATTTTTTTTATGCTAGACATTTCTCAGTATTATTTGAATTGAAAAAAGAAAGAATTGTATATCTTCATTTTTCTTTTATAAATATTTGAGATAATTGCTTTTATATTTAATATTATGAATATATAAATATATCCAATAATATACCATATGCATATCATTATAAAAATATATAATAATAAGCAACTTTATTAGCATAGTCTTACAACCCTCAACCATATGTAGTCCAAGCAGCACTATAAAATTAATTAAAGTACATAACAGCATGGACTGCGATATGCGTTCAAAATGTCGATGTTCATGTGTCCTGCAGTTCACACGATGACGCACAGTTTGCTGCGTTCTTCATCGACCCATGAGCCGAGTGATCCACCGCTTAGAGTTTTATAAATATATATAAATATACAATTCGTCAATTATGTTTTTATTGAAAGAAATTAAAAATACACCATTTAACTGGCATATATCAATTCCTTCAATAAAGTTATTTTTATACCTAAAATAATTGTTGCGAAATGTCTTAGTTTTATATAATCAATATAAATATAATTTATATTGTTTTAATATTATATAAAGCATTAACCTGTATATCAGGTACAACAATGTATATTTTAGGTGTTGCATTTATCAATGTATGCGCATAATTTAATATGAACAATACATCACGCAACGCATGTATATTAATTAAATATACACGCAATTTATATTCAATATATTCGTCTATATTTAAACATATAAAATATGTTTAATTTTTTGATATACCTAAAATAATTGTTGCGAAATGTCTTAGTTTTATATAATCAATATAAATATAATTTATATTGTTTTAATATTATATAAAGCATTAACCTGTATATCAGGTACAACAATGTATATTTTAGGTGTTGCATTTATCAATGTATGCGCATAATTTAATATGAACAATACATCACGCAACGCATGTATATTAATTAAATATACACGCAATTTATATTGAAGACAACAAATGGTCTATATATTCAATATAATATATATGTCTTTTATTTTGGGTAATTTTTATTTATATATTATATATAATAAATATTTTAATAACGGATAAGATTCATTCAATAATGATCCTTCCGCAGGTTCACCTACGGAAACCTTGTTACGACTTTTACTTCCTCTAAATAATCAAGTTCGGTCAACTTCTGCGAAACAACCGTAACACACAAGGCGTCACAGTGATCACGTCCGGAGACCTCACTAAATAATTCAATCGGTAGTAGCGACGGGCGGTGTGCACAAAGGGCAGGGACGTAATCAATGCGAGTTAATGACTCACACTTACTAGGAATTCCAAGTTCATGTGAACAGTTTCAGTTCACAATCCCAAGCATGAAAGTGGTTCAGCGGTTTACCCGGACCTCTCGGTCTAGGAAATACACGTTGATACTTTCATTGTAGCGCGCGTGCAGCCCAGGACATCTAAGGGCATCACAGACCTGTTATTGCTCAATCTCATTATTGCTAGACGCAATTTGTCCATTTAAGAAGCTAGTATCCTTATAATGGGACAAACCAACAGGTACGGCTCCACTTATATAAACACATTCAAACACAATAAACATTTTACTGCTACCATGAATGAAGGCTATATAAGCTTCAACACCATAATCCTGAAGATATCTATTTAATATATTTGAGTCTCGTTCGTTATCGGAATTAACCAGACAAATCACTCCACGAACTAAGAACGGCCATGCACCACCACCCATAGATTCGAGAAAGAGCTATCAATCTGTCTTACACACTTATGTTCGGACCTGGTAAGTTTCCCCGTGTTGAGTCAAATTAAGCCGCAGGCTCCACTCCTGGTGGTGCCCTTCCGTCAATTCCTTTAAGTTTCAGTTTTGCAACCATGCCTCTCCCGGGGCCCAAAAGCTTTGGTTTCCCGGGAAGCGACTGAGAGAGCCATAAAAGTAGCTACACCCAATTGCTAGCTGGCATCGTTTATGGTTAGAACTAGGGCGGTATCTGATCGCCTTCGAACCTCTAACTTTCGTTCTTGATTAATGAAAACATCTTTGGCAAATGCTTTCGCTTAAGTTAGTCTTACGACGGTCCAAGAATTTCACCTCTCGCGTCGTAATACTAATGCCCCCAAACTGCTTCTATTAATCATTACCTCTTGATCTGAAAACCAATGAAAGCAGAACAGAGGTCTTATTTCATTATCCCATGCACAGAATATTCAGGCATTTGAAGCCTGCTTTAAGCACTCTAATTTGTTCAAAGTAATTGTACCGGCCCACAATAACACTCGTTTAAGAGCACTAATGCAGGTTTTTAAATAGGAGGAACATATGAAAAAATACAAGTATTTAAACATATATAAGAACTCCACCGGTAATACGCTTACATACATAAAGGTATAGTACTAACTACAATTGTATGTTGTACTACCCGTATGAAGCACAAGTTCAACTACGAACGTTTTAACCGCAACAACTTTAATATACGCTATTGGAGCTGGAATTACCGCGGCTGCTGGCACCAGACTTGCCCTCCAATTGGTCCTTGTTAAAGGATTTAAAGTGTACTCATTCCAATTACAGGGCCTCGGATATGAGTCCTGTATTGTTATTTTTCGTCACTACCTCCCCGAGCTGGGAGTGGGTAATTTACGCGCCTGCTGCCTTCCTTAGATGTGGTAGCCGTTTCTCAGGCTCCCTCTCCGGAATCGAACCCTGATTCCCCGTTACCCGTTGCAACCATGGTAGTCCTAGATACTACCATCAAAAGTTGATAGGGCAGACATTTGAAAGATCTGTCGTCGGTACAAGACCATACGATCTGCATGTTATCTAGAGTTCAACCAATATAACGATCTTGCGAGCGCTTGGTTTAGCCTAATAAAAGCACATGTCCCATAAGGTTCATGTTTTAATTGCATGTATTAGCTCTAGAATTACCACAGTTATCCAAGTAACTGTTAACGATCTAAGGAACCATAACTGATATAATGAGCCTTTTGCGGTTTCACTTTTAATGCGTGTGTACTTAGACATGCATGGCTTAATCTTTGAGACAAGCATATAACTACTGGCAGGATCAACCAGAATAATGTTTATATCTTTGATATATTTCATTTTCATATTGATATATAGAAAATAAATATTGCAAATATTTGTATAAATTAAAATATTAACGAATTTGGCCAATTATTATATGGCATTCAATATTCGTTCATTTATTAAAATATATATATATATATATATATATTATAATATATCCCTCGGGTGCCCAACGCATACACCTCAGGGTATATTTTTTTCATGGCTTTTTCTTAAACCCTCGTTTGTGTTAGGGTATTTATATGAGCGGGCGGTCTTTTTATTTATATAAGCCTTCTTTAATATTTTTTTTAATAAAATACAATATTATTATGCATATATTAATTCTAAAATATCTTTATATTTTCACATACAACAATTTGTATATATTCACATATATATATTTGCTTAATTTTATAATAAATTATCGCATATGTATTTGATAATAAATTTAAAATTTATTTTCTTTGTATATAAAAGTCTAGTTTTATATGATATAAACTAAGCACTTTTTAATTTTCATATATTTATATATTTCATATATATAGTTTATTCATATTTATTTATACAATAATAATAATAATAATATTACTACTATTATCATATACGTATATGAAATTAAATTTAATTCCATATACTTACTAGGATATAATAATAAGAAATTTTTATTTGCCTAGAACCAGAAATTAACGATAATAATTGGAAACTTGTCAAATTATAATTTATAATAAGACGTAGACGCTTCAACGATATTATCTAAGTATACAATATAGTGTATATATAATATATAATATAGTATGTTATATTATATAGATAGGCTTACACCACCTACCATATATACCTTTTTGACCACACTTTCGTCAAGCTGGGTATTTATTTGTCTTCTTTCCTCACCTAAAAATACTCATCGGTATTTTAGTATATTCATATAATATAAATAATATACTATATTGCTAGGACGACACACCCTACCCTATATACCTTTTTGAACACACTTTCGTCAAGCTGGGTATTTATTTGCCTTTTTACCCTCACCTAAATATACTCATCGGTATATTTCAGTATATTTTAGTATATCCATATGAATATGTATATCCATATCCATATCCATATGAAAATAATTTAATATTTCCATATTTATTATAATATAATAAATATTATTATATTATATATTATATGGTAGGCTATCACCCATCACCTACCATATATTTCATATACATATAAATATTTCATATCCATATATATTTTTTAATCATATATATATTTTCATATATGTTATATGCATATGTATTCATAACCATATGCTCATATATAATACTGGCGGTCTTCTGTTTAATATAATATTATTTTAATATTATATTGGTAGGCCGAACACCACCTACCCTATATACCTTTTGAACACGGTTTCGTCAATCCGGTCATTTATTGTATGGGAAGTATGACTTTCCCACACATATTTGGATATCCATACGATTGCATATCCATATGAAAATATTTTTAATATTTTTAATATATTTTTAATATTTCCATATTTAATATAATATAATTAAATTATTATATTATATATTATATGGTAGGCTATCACCATCACCTACCATATATTTCATATACATATAAATATTTTCATATCCATATATATTTTTTTATATTCATATATTTTCATATATGTTATATGCATATGTATTCATAACCATATGCTTATATATTAATACTGGCGGTCTTCTGTTTAATATAATATTATTTTAATATTATATTGGCAGGCTGAACACCACCTACCCTATATACCTTTTTGAACACGGTTTCGTCAATCCGGTCATTTATTGTATGGGAAGTATGACTTTCCCACACATATTTGGATATCCATACGATTGCATATCCATATGAAAATATTTTTAATATTTTTAATATATTTTTAATATTTCCATATTTAATATAATATAATTAAATTATTATATTATATATTATATGGTAGGCTATCCTCATCACCTACCATATATTTCATATACATATAAATATTTTCATATCCATATATATTTTTTTATATTCATATATTTTCATATATGTTATATGCATATGTATTCATAACCATATGCTCATATATTAATACTGGCGGTCTTCTGTTTAATATAATATTATTTTAATATTATATTGGCAGGCTGAACACCACCTACCCTATATACCTTTTTGAACACGGTTTCGTCAATCCGGTCATTTATTGTATGGGAAGTATGACTTTCCCACACATATTTGGATATCCATACGATTGCATATCCATATGAAAATATTTTTAATATTTTTAATATATTTTTAATATTTCCATATTTAATATAATATAATTAAATTATTATATTATATATTATATGGTAGGCTAACACCATCACCTACCATATATTCCATATACATATAAATATTTTCATATTCATATATATTTTTTTATATATATTCATATATTTTCATATATGTTATATGCATATGTATTCATAACCATATGCTTATATATTAATACTGGCGATCTTCTGTTTAATATAATATTATTTTAATATTATATTGGTAGGCCGAACACCACCTACCCTATATACCTTTTTGAACACGGTTTCGTCAATCCGGTCATTTATCGTATAGGAAGTACGACTCTCCCACACATATTTGGATATCCATACGATTGCATATCCATATGAAAATATTTTTAATATTTTTAATATTCGTGAGTTTTTAAATAGGGACAGAAGGAATCTCTTGAATTGAATCATGCGCGTCACTAATAAGATGACGAGGCATTTGGCTACCTATGCGAAAGTAATTCAACTCCCGCCGTCTTAAGGTTTAAGACTTATAACAATATATGTTTAATATTTTTAATATCCGTGAGGTTTTAAATAGGGACAGAAGGAATCTCTTGAATTGAATCATGCGCGTCACTAATAAGATGACGAGGCATTTGGCTACCTATGCGAAAGTAATTCAACTCCCGCCGTCTTAAGGTTTAAGACTTATAACAATATATGTTTAATATTTTTAATATCCGTGAGGTTTTAAATAGGGACAGAAGGAATCTCTTGAATTGAATCATGCGCGTCACTAATAAGATGACGAGGCATTTGGCTACCTATGCGAAAGTAATTCAACTCCCGCCGTCTTAAGGTTTAAGACTTATAACAATATATGTTTAATATTTTTAATATCCGTGAGGTTTTAAATAGGGACAGTAGGAATCTCTTGAATTGAATCATGCGCGTCACTAATAAGATGACAAGGCATTTGGCTACCTATGCGAAAGTAATTCAACTCCCGCCGTCTTAAGGTTTAAGACTTATAACAATATATGTATAATATTTTTAATATCCGTGAGGTTTTAAATAGGGACAGAAGGAATCTCTTGAATTGAATCATGCGCGTCACTAATAAGATGACGAGGCATTTGGCTACCTATGCGAAAGTAATTCAACTCCCGCCGTCTTAAGGTTTAAGACTTATAACAATATATGTTTAATATTTTTAATATCCGTGAGGTTTTAAATAGGGACAGAAGGAATCTCTTGAATTGAATCATGCGCGTCACTAATAAGATGACAAGGCATTTGGCTACCTATGCGAAAGTAATTCAACTCCCGCCGTCTTAAGGTTTAAGACTTATAACAATATATGTTTAATATTTTTAATATCCGTGAGGTTTTAAATAGGGACAGAAGGAATCTCTTGAATTGAATCATGCGCGTCACTAATAAGATGACAAGGCATTTGGCTACCTATGCGAAAGTAATTCAACTCCCGCCGTCTTAAGGTTTAAGACTTATAACAATATATGTTTAATATTTTTAATATCCGTGAGGTTTTAAATAGGGACAGAAGGAATCTCTTGAATTGAATCATGCGCGTCACTAATAAGATGACAAGGCATTTGGCTACCTATGCGAAGTAATTCAACTCCCGCCGTCTTAAGGTTTAAGACTTATAACAATATAAATGAAAAATATTATTTTCATTTTTCACGTCACTAATAAGATGACGAGGCATTTGGCTACCTAAACGAAAGTAATTCATCTTCCGCCGTTATAAGGTTTAAGACTTATAACAATATAAATGAAAAATATTATTTTCATTTTTCACGTCACTAATAAGATGACGAGGCATTTGGCTACCTAAACGAAAGTAATTCATCTTCCGCCGTTATAAGGTTTAAGACTTATAACAATATAAATGAAAAATATTATTTTCATTTTTCACGTCACTAATAAGATGACGAGGCATTTGGCTACCTAAACGAAAGTAATTCAACTCCCGCCGTCTTAAGGTTTAAGACTTATAACAATATAAATGAAAAATATTATTTTCATTTTTCACGTCACTAATAAGATGACGAAACAGTTAGTAGGCCACAATTAGTAGGGAAACGTGGACAACCCGTGATAAATCCTTATATGCTTTCTTAGATATAGCATATAAAGATTTTTTATACTAAATATACATATTTACACATGCATATTTACATTTTTTTTATATTTCGAATCATCAAGCAAAGGATAAGCTTCAGTGGATCGCAGTATGGCAGCTGCTCAACCACTTACAACACCTTGCCCGTTACAAAAGTCGTTTACAATTGATTCTAGGCTTTGTCATTGTATTAAATAATGTTTTCATATGTAACTAGCATGGCATCAGGTGATCAAAGATCCTCCCAATTTACTATGTTACAAATTACATTGGCATCACATCCATTGTCGTTTAAAATATAAATAATAAACTTTAAATGGTTTAGAAGCCATACAATGCAAATTGCCCCTTATTTATCATTGCAGTCCAGCACGGATACGACCTTAGAGGCGTTCAGGCATAATCCAACGGACGTAGCGTCATACCACTGTTCGCTCGAACAAGTATTGTGCCATTGGTCCGTACCTGCGGTTCCTCTCGTACTACGCAGGAATGCTGTCGCAACAACGTTTTGTCATTAGTAGGGTAAAACTAACCTGTCTCACGACGGTCTAAACCCAGCTCACGTTCCCTTGCATGGGTGAACAATCCAACGCTTGGTGAATTTTGCTTCACAATGATAGGAAGAGCCGACATCGAAGGATCAAAAAGCGACGTCGCTATGAACGCTTGGCCGCCACAAGCCAGTTATCCCTATGGTAACTTTTCTGACACCTCTTGTTAAAAACTCTTTAAACCAAAAGGATCGATAGGCCGAGCTTTTGCTGTCCCTGTGTGTACTGAACACCGAGATCAAGTCAGCATTTGCCCTTTTGCTCTATGTGTGGTTTCTGTCCGCACTGAGCTGGCCTTGGGACACCTCCGTTATTATTTGAGAGATGTACCGCCCCAGTCAAACTCCCTACCTGGCAATGTCCTTGAATTGGATCATACCTGAGTAATTGGAGTTATACCAAATTTTCAAATCGATAATACATGAATGCATCTCTCATTAAAGAATTTGTTTGCGATTATATAACAAACTCGTGATACTTTGATCAAGAAGCTTGCATCAAAACCCAATACCATAAGATATAATAAATATATCCGTATAATGGCTAGGAAATGATACACGTTCCATTTAATCAAGTAAGTAAGGAAACAATAAGAGTAGTGGTATTTCATTGTCGATACCAAACCGAAGTCTAATATCTCCCACTTATTCTACACCTCTTATGTCTCCTTACACTGCCAGATTAGAGTCAAGCTCAAAAGGGTCTTCTTTCCCCGCTAATTATTCCAAGCCCGTTCCCTTGGCTGTGGTTTCGCTAGATAGTAGATAGGGACAGAAGGAATCTCGTTAATCCATTCATGCGCGTCACTAATTAGATGACGAGGCATTTGGCTACCTTAAGAGAGTCATAGTTACTCCCGCCGTTGACCCGCGCTTACTTGAATTTCTTCACTTTGACATTCAGAGCACTGGGCAGAAATCACATTGTGTCAACACCCGCTAGGGCCATCACAATGCTTTGTTTTAATTAGACAGTCGGATTCCCCAAGTCCGTGCCAGTTCTGAATTGATTGTTAATTGATAATCGTTATAATTAATAAGAACTAATTGGTTTGACCCAACTAGTATTCTTAAAAATTTTAGCAAGAAAGTTCCACAATTGGATACGTAACTAAACTATCCGGGGAACAAGTTACAACCATAAATGATTATAACTCTATTTACCCAGAACGAGCACATAAACCATATTATTGTTTCCCAATCAAGCCCGACTATCTCAATCTTCAGAGCCAATCCTTATCCCGAAGTTACGGATCTAATTTGCCGACTTCCCTTACCTACATTATTCTATCGACTAGAGACTCTTCACCTTGGAGACCAGCTGCGGATATTGGTACGGCCTGTTGAGAAGTTTGCGTATCCCCACCATAAATTTTCAAGGTCCGAGGAGAAAATATCGACACAACAGTATATGTCATGCTCTTCTAGCCCATCTACCATATCTCTCTGCGAAAGACTTCCATGGTAGTACGACTATAAAACAGAAAAGAAAACTCTTCCGATATCTCTCGACGGCTTCTTTATGGTCGTTCCTGTTGCCAGGATGAGCACGAGGCCCATATTTAATAACAAACGGATACTCAACAGGTTACGGAATTGGAACCGTATTCCCTTTCGTTCAAAATTATTCAAGTATATAATTTTCACAATAATTGTAATATTTATTTTTACTTGAAAATTTTCGGCTTTCGCCTTGAACTTAGGACCGACTAACTCGTGATCAACCACTGTTCACACGAAACCCTTCTCCACTTCAGTCCTCCAAGGTCTCATTCGATTATTTGCTACTACCACCAAGATCTGTACCAATAGCAGCTCCATGCAGGCTTACGCCAAACACTTCTACGCATACCATTGTACCTTCCTACTCACTAAAGTTTCAAAATTTATATTACAAGTAATATAAATCATCTACTTTAGCGGTAATGTATAGGTATACAACTTAAGCGCCATCCATTTTAAGGGCTAGTTGCTTCGGCAGGTGAGTTGTTACACACTCCTTAGCGGATTTCGACTTCCATGATCACCGTCCTGCTGTTTTAAGCAACCAACGCCTTTCATGGTTTCTGCATGAGTTGTTAATTTGGGCACCGTAACATTACGTTTGGTTCATCCCACAGCGCCAGTTCTGCTTACCAAAAGTGGCCCACTGGGCACATTATATCATAACCTTAAACTTCATATCAAGAAAGTTAAGGTTCTTACCCATTTAAAGTTTGAGAATAGGTTAAGATCGTTTCGACCCTAAGGCCTCTAATCATTCGCTTTACCAGATAAGATTATTTTATATAACATTAAAATGCACCAGCTATCCTGAGGGAAACTTCGGAAGGAACCAGCTACTAGATGGTTCGATTGGTCTTTCGCCCCTATACTCAATTCTGACAATCGATTTGCACGTCAGAACTGTTTCGGTCTTCCATCAGGGTTTCCCCTGACTTCAACCTGATCAAGTATAGTTCACCATCTTTCGGGTCACAGCATATCTGCTCAAGGTACGTTCCAGTTAGAGGTATAAATAATATAAATATTATTATACATAACTATATAGAACGCCCCGGGATTGTGTTAATTAACTATAAAATAGTTAAAAAACTAATCCCATTAATAGTCAAGTTAATTACGCTATTAGGTTTATATCCCAATAACTTGCACATATGTTAGACTCCTTGGTCCGTGTTTCAAGACGGGTCCCGAAGGTATCCTGAATCTTTCGCATTGTTAATCATACAAGTGCATATAATAAACACAAAAATCAATGATAATTATGCCATTATATAATTCCGAAAAATTAACGCACTGTATTCTTATTAATCTATCAACACTTTATCAAATTAATGACATTTATCCTATGTTAAAATGCAAGCATAATAATTTGAATAAACTATAAGTCATATTTTATGATAAATTATATATGTTAATAGATTACAATGTCCTTATATGGAAAAAATGCACACTATTTCTATAATATTATTTAAATATTATAACTTTAATGATGAATTTTCCATAATGGATATTCAGGTTCATCGGGCTTAACCTCTAAGCAGTTTCACGTACTATTTAACTCTCTATTCAGAGTTCTTTTCAACTTTCCCTCACGGTACTTGTTTACTATCGGTCTCATGGTTATATTTAGTTTTAGATGGAGTTTACCACCCACTTAGTGCTGCACTATCA